>NW_015113201.1:324154-345466 GCF_001443285.1 Poecilia latipinna
TGATTTACTCTTATACGAAAAAAACCAAAATGTAAAAAAAAAAAAAAAAAAAAAAAAAAAAAAAAAAAAAAGGAAAAGGAAAAAAGTTGAGCTGCACAAAAAGCTCAACAAATGTCTAGACCTAAACATGCCGGGAAAGCTTTGTTGGAACTGTAAGGAAGATGTGCAAAACTTACAGCCTGAAGAAAAGTGAGGACGAATCCTCCAGCATTACATGAAAAAGTGTCCATAATTAACCAGAAAGAACTTTATACTGATTTAAAAAATGGAAACACAAATGAATTATTCATATTAAAACACAATATTTTCAGTTTCTTTGTTTTGTGTTTATTTTCATTAATGTAATATACCTCATCATTTATCTCGTACTCTAATGTGAAATAAATCTCTATTAAAAAAAATGGAAACACACATCCACAAGGAAAAGGTTTTCCTTACATACTGTTGACATGCTAATTTCCAAAGCTTTGAAGATTTTCTTTGATTTTATTCCAGAGGTGGCGCAGCGGTGAGAGGCTTCAAGTCCCATCCTCAGTTCCTATGTTGCAAGTCTTTTCCTCACTTCCTGTCATATTACTGTCAATAAAGTTATGCAGTTACTGTTGCATTTATATTTTGAGATTTATTATGTCACATTAAAAGTTTTGTATGAATTTATTTATGACGAAACATAAAGATACCAGCCCAAGTGTAGGTATCTACATGTTCAAAAATAAGTGACTTTTAATGAATATAGCAATCTACACTATTGACTAGAGCGTTAAAAAAAAAAATTATATATATATATATATATATATATATATATATATATATATATAATATTCATATATATGTGTGTGTGTGTGTGTGTGCATGCGTAAATATACATTTCTTATTACTTTGCTGAAAAGATATAGACTGGGATTAATAAACTACACCTACTGACAGATGTTAACATGGAAAAAATCTCTTCCCAACATACACACCGTATGTTGGTGCCAGAAGTGGGTAGAGTACTCAAACATTTATGTTTTATGTTTTAAGAGTAGAACTACTACAACAAATTTTACTCAAGTGGAAGTAAAAAGTAGCAATTTGAAAAACTATGTAAGTAAGAATAAAAGGTATTTGGTATGAAGGCTAAAGTACTTGAGTAGACGTGTGTGTCTGTGTCCACTGCACTTTTGGTTAAAGCATGCTGGTTCTTCATTCAGTGACATAAGTCCAGGTGAGTGGAGTAGCCAGAAGTTTTACTCAGGAGTATCGATCCTTCATGATATTACTCCAGTAGAAAAAAAAAGTTAAATAAGTAAATGTAACTAGTTGCTACTCATAGTCCTTTTTAATAACTACACATTAAACCTAAAAGCTGAAAACAAAGCAGTGTGTCTACATACAAACACTTGATCAACCCAGATCAAGTCTTTGGTCAATAAAAATCTGTACTTTCTAAACACTAACGGTATCATCCATCACAAAGATTACAGTCCAGAGTTTTGAGTGATTCACTGACAGATTTTTGCTGAACGCTGTTGCCGAGTTACTTGCTGCCTCTGCTTTGACTTCCACATACAAGTTACTTTTGGCTCCGACTATGCCTCCATGACACAATCAGTTACATCAACCCCCGACTTCCTCAAAACACTGAGCAGGTAGTGGGGTGAGCCACTGCGGCATTGATCAGAATACAAGAATTCAACGTGAGCTGGAGCAAAGGAAAGAAGCTTTGTCTGAAGGCATCAGCTCAACACAAACTTAGCTGATGGAGGTCAAGGGAAGCGGCTTCCTAGCCCCCTCCTCAAATAAATACAAAGCATAAGTTCACAGCAGTAAGGTGCTACATAACATCCAGAATTATCTGAAGCTGGAAATGTGATGATAACGGATCTGCACGCCAATCTGACTGAACTGGAAAGCGACAGAGGATCCCTCTGCTTCTGGGAATGATGCGATATTAGCACAAGCATCCATCTTCCGATGTACTCACAGAAAAGTGAGGGACTGGCATTCATTCCAAATGTCAACGCTCCAGATTTCTAAACACGTTTAATGAGAGGAGATGATTCCGTACACACACCAACGAATCAAACATACTTGGGAGTGAGAGAAGACAGGAAAAGCATTAAGCTCAGTAAGACCTGCTAGCTTGCGATGCTGACCCTCTGTGCTAAAATGGTAGATCCCACATTTCTCCCCATGCAGTCTACCACCAGCAACCATGGAGGCAAAAACATCCACACACACGAAAAAAAAAAAAACAACAGAGAAAACAAAGGAGAGATGGAGGAAATCTAGCAATTTCCTTCTTCCCTCAACCATCTTCCCTTAAAGAAGACATGCTCATGCTGTTGAATACAAAAACACAGAGAGATGGGAGGATGATGGTAATACTTACATGATGACTCTGTGCCGAACATGGCTGGGCCAGGAGCTGTGATGGAAAGATAGGAGGAGGTGGAGGAGGAGGAGAAGGAGGAAAGAGGAGAGAGAAGGGGTCGGGATTGGGTGGAGGGTGGGGGGTGGGGAGGGTGAAAGGAAGAGAGAGAGAGAGAGAGAGAGATGGGGTTGATGAGCAGGCAGCTACACAGCGGGGGTCATCAAAGCAACACAATGCAGCCAGCCGGCCGTCGCTGCCTCCCAGACGGCCAGATGCCCCGGCACGGCTATCCGTTAAAAAACCCTCCACTCAGATCACAGACGTTCAGCAAGTCCAACCGCCAACTACGAGAGCTTTTCAGGACAACTGTTCCTCAAAGCAGAAAAAAAAAAAAATCACTTAAAAAAATAAAAAAATCAACAGAAGTCCTTTGCAGTGATAGAAAAGCGTTCCCATCCAAACCAGGAGTACGGGGAGGTTGTGGCTAGCTACTGCATCTCTCTGCTTTCTGCAGTCTGTATCCTCCTTTTCATCTTCTTCACTCTGTCACTCCCTCACTTCTCATCCCACTGTAGAATCCACTAATGAAGACGGAGAGAGAGAGGGGGAAGGAAAAGGCAGGGGGGGTTGACAAACTAAAAATCTGGAGAGGAACTGCTATTGCTGCAGCTGCTATAAGACAATAGCCATACACGAACAGAGTGACATCAGGATGGGGGGGGGAGAGCTGTAAAAAGACAACTGACGACTGCTACTGGACAGAGAGGGAGGGAGGAGGGGAGAAAATGAAAAAGGGAGGACCTACGAAGAAATGAGGACCTGAGAGGAAAGGTGTGAAAGAAAGACGAGTGATTTAGCGTTCCTTCCATCAATGGAAGCAAGAGCAACAAAGGGGACTATGGGAAGGTCTGTTGGCCATATCGGTTGGGTACTGGACATTTTTGACTTTACTTACTAGTACTAACACAACACACACAAATATACAATTTGTCGCTTGATAAGACTTAACTGGTGAAGCTAAAAATCCAGGATTCAGGAAGAGGCCTTATCAGAAACTCTTTGGTGGAGGAGTTCAGGCAACAAAAAGAGGAGGGAAGGGCCCAGCATGCAAAGGCCCAAGTCAAACTGTTGGCCCAACAGGGTTTCCACTGAAGCCCCATGGTAGAGGCGCTACTGAAGACCACCAGCGGCCCACCAAGTTTCTGTGTTAAAAAAATTACTAAAAGTTACAAAAATGTGGAGGTGCATGTGCAGCAGGCGTCATAATTTGGAAATAATAGCATAATGGCCTCACGGTATTATTTTCAAATTACCATGAGGAGGTGTAGAGAAGGCACAATTGGTGCACACACTCTTGCACTCAGTTCAGTGGGTCAATTATAAACCTAGCTTAAACCATCCTCACTGTCACTGTTGCATAATAAAACCTTATTTAAAATAAACAACATTTAGCCTAATAAGGGGAATGTAAGGTCCAGTAATAATTGTGATAAACGATGTTGTTTTGAGATCATTTTCAAGTAATAAGTTGATAATGGCATAAGCTTTAATTTAGTAAGAACTCTATTTATTGGAAATAAAAAACACAATCGAGACCATAAGAAAATTAATCGTGATGTCTGTAAACAATATTTCCATTCAAAAAATACCAATTATCAGAATGGAAATAATTGAGCTCATTTTAATTTATTAAAAGATTAGTTACTTATTGCGACAGGCTCAAGTCAGGTCTATTTTTTTTTTCTTTGAGGAATAATTATTCATTTTACTCCAATTGCTGTTGGGACAGTCCAGTTTTTAATTTATCCAAAAATAGAAAAAGAAGTGTTTGTTTAATTTTTTTAAATCAGACATCTTTGGTTAGAGCGTCTCTATGAAGTTCAATGCTCAAACTCTACATCAATGCATCTCATCTAGTTCAGGCTTTCCCACGCCTTTACAGACAAACTGAAACTTAATTGCTTGTGGTGAAACCACTGAATATAACTGCTGGGTTTTTTTTTCTTTTTGGTTTTTCATTGATGGCTGAATAAAAACTGTATTTGAATTAGCTTATTTGAATTAATGATGCACCTGTGCAGCAGTTGGACAAGCTGATCCGGTGCAGTGGTGAGATGTACAACAGCCTGCTAAATAAATAGACGTTCACTGGGAGGGTGTTTTCCAGGCCCCGACTGTGAATGAGTTAAAGTATTCAGATTAGCTCAGCTGCTGAAGACAGAAGCATGTGTGGATGGAGGTTTCAGCTCTTTTGTCACTTACACCCTCCTGCTCGTTCTCTCTTCATGTCTTTGTCCTTCAGGAACAAACTGGAGACCCCTCATGTATTCTTGCTGCACATCTGATGTTCCATTTTAGTTTTCAGTATAAAGTAGTCCACTTTTTTAATTTTATTTTTATGTCCACTGTGTGTCAAGCAGCCCATTGTAACATTTGGAACATGAAGTTGAAAACAGTGATTATCTTGTTCCAATGAAACATAGCTGTGGGTGGGATTTATGGCAGCAAGTGAACAAATTGTTCCTGAGGCAGAAACACAAAGCGCATCACGTTAGACATTATATAGAAGTGGAAATGATACCAGCTAAACTTAATGCATGTACTAAACTAAAGAGAATCATTTATAATAAGAATATTATGATTTTTTTTTATCTTTGTATTGGACGTTGAGAATTTTCCAGTTTGAGAAAGCCACAGCTGTAAGATACTGTGAAGAAACTGAGATTTGATTTGATAAATAGATCATCCGTGATTCTAATCAACAAATCAAAAGTTTATTCACTCATCACCAATGTACAAAAACATTGTTTTGTAACACTTCATCTACATGAGTGAAAGGGAGCAGGAAGAAGAAAAACCTTATAAAAACCTACCCCTTTCTCAATAATTACAAAATAAATATTTTTCTTTTCATGGACGCATATATAAAATTAAGAATATAATTTACAAACAATATATCATTCTTCCCAATGTTGACTCAAAAGTGTGCAAGATTTAGTCATTTTTACTTTTGAAATCATACCTCCTTCTGCTTTTTCTGTCACTTGAACATAAGACAAAAATGGGTTTACTTCCTGTATTAAGGCTTATCAGAGTTTTTAAAAGTTAAAACTTGAAAACCCATACACTTCCATCGTTCTAAAGATCTAAACTCCATCCAATAAGATTCTTGAAATGTGTTGGATGAACAGAGGCTATTGGAAGGAGTGTACTGCAAGAAATACAAAGTCAGCCGTTGGAAATATGAACAGTCAGGAAAAATTAGGCTTTTATCACTGTTCTCTTTTCAAAGTGTTTTAAAAAAAATATACGGTACTTTAAAAAAAAAACCTAATCGTATCTGCTAGTGACTTCCTATTAAGACATAACCCGGCTAACTTAGCTTGTATTAGCTTGTACTAACTTCTCAGGCCCAAAATATTGCTTTTTAAAAAAAAATTACTAATATTACAAATAATTGCATTATATGCATTATATCTATAATAACAAGTAGGCCTGTCACAATAATCAATAAATGAATTAATTGTATGATAAATGAAAACGTCAATAATTTCCATTAGCATGATTTATTTATCTTTTTTTCTTTCTTTCTACCAAAAATTGGATGATAAAAGTCGTCAGTCTGGTGCTTTGGTCTCAACTAAACCTTTTTTTTAAGGTCAACTTTGCGTACAAATACTTCAAAATTCATTTTATTTGTTGTTTGGTTTATTTAGTTTGGATATTTAAAATGTCTTCCAGTTCCAGTGTTAAATGTTCATTAGAATGTAAAGTTGACTGATCTTTTAGAATGTGTTCTTGGATTATTATTTTGCTATTACCATTATATTACTAAAGAATGGTCTCAAAATCTCAAAATGAAATGATCGTTTATCGCAATAACTTCTGGAACAATTTATCGTCCAGCAAAATTTATTATCATGACAGGACTAATAACAAGTGATGATCCAATGAGGGGTAATTTTAATGCTTATCAGTAGAGTCCCAGTCCTTAATGTCAAGAAAAATCAGTGGCATAGAAAACTCAGACATGAAAACTCAGCAGCTTTAAATTGTTATATTTGATCAGTGTTATATTTAATTTACTCGCTGATGGCCCTTAGGATGCTGCAGTCTGTTTTTGGATGGCAACAAATGTTCTCTTCTTATTGTAGTTTTTGTAGATCAGCTGTAACAAAACGGCCAACACAGGTTAACTATGTTAAGAGGGAAACTAGAATTTTCTCACCGTGCAGCAAATAAATTAGAAATATATTTCATTTGACGAATACAGTTACGGTCCTCAACAACGTAAACCCCAAATAATAAGTAGTCTAACCAGCTATTTGAAAAATATACTTATTTTCATCTAGGGTAGCGGATATAATCCAAAAGAATATTAAATGAATCAAAGACACTAATTTGCATCAAAATTGATAACCTCCAAACACAGCATTGCTTGGAGGTAACGTCCCAATGAGGCAGGCTGACAGGAAAAAAAGCAATGCTGGAGGACGAAACATGCTAGCTGCAGTATCGCTAAAAGATAACGCTAAGAGACTAGCCGTGTTTCTATCTATACTTCTGGACGTTTGTCATCAAGTCCTTGGTAGAAAGAGGGAGAAAAGAGAAAAACAAAAAAACGTAAATAATTCAAAAGGGAATTATTGAGTTTGCTTTAATTTATTACGTGATTAATTGATTTAATGATTTACTGCTTACAGGTCTAAAAGCAACCCCTCTTTCTAAAGCAAGGATGTTTCAAAATACACGCAGGCTTTGCTTAGTGGTGACTGGGCCTTTTTTCATTTCTAACACAATCAGGATGTAAATCCTTAAAAACTGTAAGTGCTGCCATGTGAATGAGGCTAAAAAAGAAAAGCCACAATGCTGACCTTAAATTAATGTATTACAAAGAGCAGCTTTCCCCTCCTTTTTCCTCCGTAGGACAGCATTCAGGAGTATTTCATCCCTGAACAATGTACCCCTCACCCTGCCCCCACTTCCATCATAAAGTACCACCCCGAAAAAGCATCCTTCACTGGTTGCTAGGCAACTAAAAATAAGCAGGAGAGGAGCCTGGCCATCCTTCTGCGAGAGGAAATATGAGAAGGTGACGGACAGTTTTATTATTGGAGGCCTGACCAGGAACCTGCAGGACGGACTAGAATATTGCCACAACAGCTGATCAGTAAAGAGATCAGAGATCCATGCAGTACAGGGCTCAATACTGTAAAGTTAGCAACATTGACTCTGTTTTACTTATCAGATTCTTGGTCCTGTTAAGGACCAATTATCATTTACAAAGAGATGCTTGCTGAGAAAAAGCATGATGGAGGAAGAGAACAGTTGTCCATCATATTCCTGGTATAGTGAGTTGTATTTTTGAAGTAATATCAAAAATAGTTATAACTATATAAAGTCACTAAGTTGGATGAAACAATGGTGTGACTACTGTTAACGCACCCATGTAGATGTAACCTGGTTGGTGGTTAGCAACCTTAATGGCAGAGCAAAAGGAGGCTATAGCTGACCTTTGTCAACTTTGGCCTTTGTCAAAGTTGACCTTTGTGGAGTTACATAATATCGGCTTCACATGCAAGTATCTGCTGAACTCCTAATGCGCTACATATGTTTACTGCCTAAGTAGTGTAGTGCCTATAATTTCAAAAATAACCTGAGATTATTTTTTAGGCTACTAATACAATCAATGGTCCTTAATGTTGGAGTACAGTGGCAGGTGCTTGGTCATACGTGCACTATCACAGTGACAAATATCAATATTATTGATGTCTTTGTGCTTTGGTCTGTTGCCATCAATCAGCATTGAAGTGCAATGGTGCGATTGCTGGTCAGAGAGATTTGAATTTTCCACAGTGCAACCTGATGGATGACTTGGTTTTATCTTAAGCCAAGATTTGAAACTGCTAAGTAAAATAAAGAAGAAAAAACTGCACTTACAATAAAACTACAGTAAGTAAATAATGTAAGGGTCAAACTAAGCAAAGCAATCCAGTAGAGTTGCAGGAGTACAGTAAAA
Source organism: Poecilia latipinna (assembly GCF_001443285.1). Lineage (NCBI taxonomy): Eukaryota > Metazoa > Chordata > Actinopteri > Cyprinodontiformes > Poeciliidae > Poecilia > Poecilia latipinna. The sequence goes on from NW_015113201.1 coordinate 332,530, forward strand.
GTGTAGAGTAATTAAAAAGAAACATATCAGTAAACTATTACTGATATTAAAAAATCCTGGTTGTAATAAATGAATAAAAGAACACGCCTGAAGAGCGTTTGAAACACGCTGCGTCTGTTATCCGACAGATTCTTGTTCATTTCATGACAGAGTTTGCATTGATTCAAATATTTGCAGGCAGTCAAATACTAACTGCATTTAAATGCAGGCCACTGGAAATACCATCCATTAAACCGTGTTTGTATGCAAAGCAGGGAGAAAGGACACGGATGGGAAATAGCCACCTGCCTCTGAACGCAGGCGGCAGCCTCTCATGACAGCCACATCCCAACTGTTGACTTACAAATTCAGAAAGGCTTTTACATAATAAATGATTAGCTGCCACTAAATATAAATGTTAAATAAAGAATCACTTTAAGTCCATAGAATTATTAAATGTTTCAAACAATGAATGAGAAAACAGGTCTAGTAAGAAGTTAGGTTTTATCCACCAGGATAGATGTTTTACATCAAGTCTCTCTCCAGTCTGAAGAATGTGGTGGGAAAAAAATGTAAGTAATTAATAATTTACTACTTTAATAAACCATGGTAATTGTCTCTTTTGTGTAATTGAATATGTACAAATAATGCATTTGCTTTTGCGTCAGTGGGGAAAAACAAAGAGTTTATCCTTTAAAACTTGTTTTTAGAGATTATGAAAATGACTTTTTTTTGTACATTAAATTTCTCCATAACTTATAAATGTAATGCACCATTACTATTTCTATGTAAAATCTAAAAGCTAATCTTGTCCCGTCCCACACACCTTTAACTCAACACTGCTAGGTTGAGGTGTATATCCAAAACTGATCCATTTAACAAAATAAATAGTCATAAATTCACCTTATTTAAAATAAAACTGGTCAGATTAAGTGAGATGAATTTTGAATCATAATTTTAGTTCAGCATCAGAGGGTTCTTCAGGTAACCCTTAGCAACCTCAAGTGTTTGCTAGCTTCACAAGCTTTCACAAACTCTGTGGGTCACAGCCAGCTGTGACGGCGTCAGTGTTAGCTTTGAAGAATCCTGTGTGGGCGATTCAAAAAAATGTGCAAAAAAAATGGAAGAAATGATGAGAGCTCAGGCATGTGGCCGTCCTCAGTAGATATGAATGGAGACGGTAAGAGACTTGTGCCTGGATCAAGCTGGGTAGGTACAGTAGAGCAGGCATTTCTCGCTGAGATCACATTACCAGCACGCTGCTGCTGCTGCTCAGCTTCTAAATAAAGACTTGTGACCAGTCTGCTCTGGATTTGCGGTGAACCAGGGATGTGGCTGGGTGTGTTGCGTCACCAAGCTCACTCGGAAAATCCTTGATGGTTGTTGAGAAAAAAAAAATCAGCTAATCCAGGAGATTTACTAGCTGGTAAGAAAGAAAAATGTATTTATACAGTAGTCACAAAAGTGCTTGTTAGTGGAATTTTAGACAATTGCTTCTGATTGTTTGTAACCCAAAAAAAAGGTGTTTACTTTATGTCTTCACGTTCATGTGAGCCTCATTGTGTTTTCACCCTGGTGGAAGTGAAGGAGGAACCACAGAAGGTAAAGATGAGACTCCTCTATGTTCAAGGTTGGGTCTGCCCAATGAAGCGTTACAATGCCGAGTCAGAAACCAGGGTTCCCAGGCTCCTGCTGAGGAACTTCGTGATTAGTACATAGTGACTCTCTGTCTAGTTACAGCAAACCAGACTCATCACATACTGGACATGTTTGCTTGTTGTTCTGTCTCTTGCAAGAAGGAATAAAGAGCTGCTTTGAGTGAAAATCCCTGATCTCTGCTTGGTAACCAATTGTGACGGTTTGTTAGGGGAAACTACTTTGTCTTCATTTTCAGTGTTCCGCAGGAACAATTTATCACCTAAACTCTCTGGCTGTGTGATATATATATATATTATAAAAAGAAGTAAAAATATTTACTCAGCAGACAAAAAATATCCCAGTTTAAATGAAACATTTGTGGGATTAGATAAAGTCCTAAACATTGTCAAGGGGAATCCCACGTAGTTCCACTTCTGATAAACCAGCAAAAGGGAAGAAACAACCAGAAACAATGTCACAGAGGAAAGGGAAGTGAGAGAAGGCTATCAGTTGGATTCTTCTGATTGGCTCAATTCAAGGTGTCTATCAGAGTCTGCCATTCACATAGCACAAAGGTAAATACTGCAGTCATGTTTCAGCAGATTTAATTGTGATTTTAATTCATCCTCACTGTGTTAAACTGATGAAGCTTAAATCTTTGCTACTGATTAGAGCTAAATGATTGTTTTCTGAGTTTCAGTGTAGACCTAAAAACAATCACATCAACTATTAGTCCAATATGAACAGGCAAAAGCACAAAACTTATTGAAAAGACAAAAATCAATTCAAAACTCCATTATGGACCCATGAGATAATTAAGCACACATAATTTTAACAGATTTTTTATTTTCTTTAGCTTCTCATATTTTTTTTAATGATCTGAAAATCATGAATCCCTAAAAAGTCCACTTATGTTTTAACACACTCTAAGAGTCATACAGGCTTCTTTTAGTTGCTTTATCTGAATTGTTCTTTTTCGAGGATGGAACAATCAATCGTACAACAAGCCTCTGAGAATTCCTGAATCGACAGTTGGGTAAATAAGGTATAATTGTGGATCATCAAATAATATATTTGAATGTCATTAGTACACCGATGGCAGCTTTCTGACTATCTAGTTATCTGTGCACCCTTAACGTAATCTTCCAATATTTAAGTTGGATGTCCTTCACTAAGTCACCCTATGCTTTATTCTTTTCTTTTTTTTAGCCTTTTAAGAATTTCTGATGAAAACCTCATATAAAATTAAGATTTAAATAAATTATTTTCGTTCAACCAACAAGTTTTTTTAGTAGTGAAACAGGTACTTCTCAAAAATAGTAAAACTATGTAAACGAGGTATCAGGTTTGAAGAAAAATAATAATATCTGTCTTTAATTAACATTTATTAGATGATGTCATGTTGAAAATAATTTATACCCTTTCTAAATAAGTTTGGGCTCTTCCACGGATCTGTTTCAGAAAACAGCAGAAGAAACACCATTATCCCTTCAGGAAGTGTCAAGGTTAAGTGCAGACAGCGAGCGCCACATTTTACCTCTTACAAAAACCGAAATTGTTCATGATTTCAAGTCAACAATTCGTTCACTCACACAAAGAGAATTCAACACCGCGGGAAGTCAATTTGTGCTTGCGGGCTGTCCTGCTCCAGCCAGCTGGCTTTCTAAAGGAACACATTCTTCCATGCTCAGCACACGGTCACAGGAGAGCCATCTCCGGCTGCTGTGACAGCAAGGCGACCAGTCATGCCAACGCTGGAACCAGCACTTCCAGATAAAACCCGACCAGTCCACAGAGGACAAGAGGTGGAAAAGCTGGAATCTTTATTCTGACGTGCGCTTCATTTAAGCTACTTGAACGTGAGTTCATTCCTTTTCAAAAGAGGAAACGGACAGGTGGACGAAATAATAAGTCAACTTTTGACAGGGAACAGAGTGTTGACCTGAAACATGACGGGGACCATTTAAAACAATACACAGCTCTGCTGCCTGGAGCTTGCTAACAGTACCGGACAAGAAAGAGAGTTTATACTGGAAACTTCCCCCGTATGCAATCCACCTTTTTGCGCTCGTGAGAAAATATAATTTTTACCTGGCTAGTAAGACGCCCCTCACCTTACCCGGCTAGCTAACAGCTAATATCAATTCCCTCCTGTTTGGAAAGCGTAAAAACTTACACTAAAGCGAGGAAAAACGAAGGGAATGGCTCTGATAGGACAGACATTAGAATAGCAGCGTGTGAGAGCTAACCTTAATTCGTGAGAGTGGGAAAGCCGGTGAATTCCTTATTCGGACTTAGCATTTCTCCCAGCGTAACTCCAACATGTGTCTAAACTGTGTGTATACGTGTCTGCAAAGTGAGCTACACTGCTAACGTCAGCTAACAGTTACCAGACAGCCGCGGGGCTCTCACATTGATCCAATAGCGCCCACTGCCTCAAGATGTCGCTATTTTACAGTTGTTGTATTTATTATTATTATTATTATTATTATTATTATTATTATTATTTCCTTAAAAGGTCACTTTGGACTCGCTTTTTGAATTTTATAATTCTGACATTATTCCTGCATTTTCTTTCCTTTAAAAATTCCAGATCTAAATATTTAAAAAATATATTTTGTCACCTCAAAATAATGACCTATGCCATATTTAGCTAAATATGCTAAGATTCCTTTGCCAAAATCACCACCTCCTTCTTGCCAACAGATGATTTAGGCCAGAACAAAATCACTTTTGATTTATTATTTTAGGAAGGTGACAGTTTAAAAACTGAACATTGTAGATAAATGACACACTTATATTCATTTAGGATTACTTGTTTGTGTTTGTGTGTGTGTGTATATATATATATAATTTTTTTTTTTTTTGCATATCATTATAGAGTTTTTCCAGTCATGTACAGCTTTACATTTTGATACTTACTAAAAAATTATATGGTTTTCACCAGGTTCTAAATAATATACAATGTCAATTTAATAAAAACTACAACAGATTCAAAACTATCATTTATTCACCTTTTCAACAAAGGGGAAAAAAACAGCTACTGTCTACATCGGGTTTAAGAGCAAAAGTAGCAGCCAAGAGCTGATAATCTGCAGGTGTGAATATGTCTATTAAACATACAATGATCTTAGAGAGGAAATATTTACTGCCCTTCAATCTGGAAATCATCACAGAGGCTATTTCCAAACTTATGCCTATCCAGTGAAAAGATCGTTCTGAAATGGAAAAGAAAGAAGATTGTTGCCAATTTTCTCAGTCATGGATTACCCAACCCGTTCACCAGCGTCGTCTTATGTAATGATCAGGGAAACTCCAAAAGACTCCAGATCAAATTCATTCTTCACAAGACTTAATTTACCAGATAGAAGTTAAAGTTAATAGACAATTAGACTGTAAGAACATCTTATTCCCAAGGAGTAAGCCTCTTCTCTGCTAACTTTAGGTTTTCTCAGTTTTTCTGAGATAATGCTGCCACCGACTACTCATTCTCTCTCTTCTTTTAAGTTCTTACTTTCATGAACATCAAAAATAATCCAACATCAGTTCATCAGTTTCTTCTTGTACATTGTACTCCGTCTTTTCAACCCCCCAGTCAGTCGTGGTAGATGGTCACTTGTATTGAGCCAAGTTCTGGTTCTGCTGGAGGTTTCTTCCTGTAAAGAGAAGTTTTTCCTCTCCACTGTCACTGAATATATACTCGGTATGAGGGATTGCTGTAAAGTCAATGACAACGCAAGCGATTGTTGCTACGTGCTGGTCCAGAAGGAGTGAATGCAACCAGTCAATCACTCGATAAAATCTGCTGGGTTTGCTTAGACATTTTTTAATCTAATCTGTATAATTAACTGCTTAACTGGAATGTATGGGTGACTGAATTGAAATGACTTGCTTTTTGTAAAGTGCTTTTAGACATTTGTTGCAAATTGACGCTACAGAAATAAACTGAATTGAATTAGAAACTTTAATGAACTGAAGTAATGTACAGTTTATGAAGCGGTTCTACAACAAGCTCTGGCTTCTGTTATATTAACTCTTCATGACAGTAACTGGGGGACATTTAATCACACTGCGCTGCAGAGTAATGTGAAGTCAAAAACAAAGAATTTTGGCTGTAACAGCAAATATTTTCAGAAATTAGGAGGGAGTCAGTAAATAGAAAATTTGTCATTTAATGCAACATAATTGTGACTGAATTACAGTTAATCTCATGGAAATAAATCACCAAACTGACAGACAGGCTGTTTCATACAGGAATATATTACAGTGTGCCTCGTTTATATAATACAGTCAGGTTCTGCTTTTTTTTTTAATAAAAAATAAGCACTGGAGGAGAAAAAGTGATGTTTTTTATTTTATTGTAAATTAGACATTAAGCACATTATTGAGCGACTCATGTCTTGTTAATTAAGCTTGTTGAAGTGGCCCAAACTCGCTGCACTGAGTGAAAGTTCAGACAATGTCAAGTCAAAAAGGCTAGGAGCACTGCGAAGTTGAGATCTCACATATAGGACAGACGGTGAGGAAAAGTACCAAAATGAGGGGACAAGAACATTGAGTGTCTGTCAATGTTGGCTGATTGTGCCAAAGATGAACACAAAACCGTTTATTTTGTTTTGCCTTATGCATGGAACATTAACAGTGAAGTGAAAGGACTCGTTTATTTCAGCCGTAATATCTGGGTTCTTTCGTAAAGAAACAAAAAATAAAAGAAAAAGAGAAAAGTCTCCCAAAAAATGATTTGTTTTTAACCACATCTGCAAATTCAATCCCTTTCTCATCAGGTCAAAATAAAAGGTGTGGCCTCACTCAGATATTGCATGTGTGGTAATGAAACGTCATACAGTTTTTGTTCTTGCATCCAAGTTTTTGCTCTTTTTTTTCCTATGTCTTCCGATATTTCCTCTAGATTTTGGTTTTCATTTTTCCCCAAATATACTAAACTTTTCTCATCATGGATCCAATAATACAGTGCATGTAAAGAAAGGTAGCCATGTATGGGACAACTTCTGGCTGTGAGACCAAACCCTTCTTTGCCCCTGTTTTCTCTAATTTTTGTACAAAGACGATACAACTATCCAGTCATGCAACATTGTTTGGGAGGGGGTGAGGGGTTAAGGGGATCTGTCTGTTTTCTTCTCTGCTGTTTTTTTTCTTCTTTTTAAGCATTTTGCATCTCCTTGCCAATCTTGTAGCTCAGGATCTTGTTCCAATCGATCTTGGTGCGTGTCACAGGAAGCTGGCGGCGTAAGGCTTTGAAGGTAGTGTCCGACATGGTCTGGTAATTCTCGTTAATGGCCGTCTGAAAGAAGACAGGAAGAGGAAGTGAATATAAAATGATTATACAGGAAGAAGAGTCAATGTGCCAAATTTAGATAAAATAATTTGTTTTCCCAGCCTAAAGGATGAATTATCAACAAATGTGAATCAGTATTTTCTAGGAGTGTGGCAATGCAGATTTATAAACATAAACTTAAATCAATATTGCCTCTTTTTTTCCCTCAGCCTAAAAACATATTCCTGACAAAGTTTTTTCTGATAAGATCGAGAAGAGAGTACCGCATTTCAAAGCACTGAGCCGTACCAACTGGGTTTAACATCTAGGAAGCAGACGAACTATGATGGCTGATTTTGTAAAGTTCAGATCTGCTATCATTGATTTTTGGCTGATTTCAATTTTCCTCCAAGATCTGAAAATTACTAAAAAATATTTCAAAACTTTACCCTTTCAAAAAGAAAGACGCGTAGTAATGTCAAGCCAATATTCCACAAAACAGCTAAAAGTTAGTTAAATTAGTGAAGATTTCAGCAAAAAATAAAAATAAAACAGAACCACCGTGTTTTATGTCTTGTCCTGCACTATATTGTCAAATCAGTCATTTATTAGAACTGTGGCCCTTCCTTAAGGAGCCTTTCTGTGATCAATTAATTTTATAAGAGTCCAGAAGTTTAAGGAGGTATAGAAGATGGGGTGACGCCACACTGTGTGTGAGAGAGAAGTTTTGTTACACAGAATTTGAGTATTTAAAATGAAAACATGATAACAGAACCTAAATGTAAAGCTTTTGCTCTGCATAACATTTGGACAACACTTGTGCTTAGCGTAATGAACAATGTGAACAGATAACACACCGTAACCTTGTCTCTAAAACTTAAAAGATTTCTGCCATTGTACAGAAATACAATGGCAGAATACAAATAGTTTCCTTTCTATAAGCTTTATACTGAGAATGGTTGCATTGTCCTGCTGCAGTGACAATGCCACACTGAAGAGTGTTTTTCTTATGTTGGATTCACTGATCAATAAAGTGTTTATTTTTCTGGACAGCTCACTCCAGTCACCTGTTCTGAATATGAATACCACAGAGGGGTGAAAGGTCAGTTTCACACCACTAACATACCTGATAGTCATTCTCTGCAGCTTCCATGATCTTAACAAACTCCTTAGCAGTTGAAGCCTCGTTCTAAAAGAACAAAAACATTCATCATCTGTTTTAGAACAAGTTTAGGTTTTAAAGAACACTGGCTATCATCTCTACTGTGCAAGTGAAAAAAGAAACGTTTACATATTAGAAAACCCATCACTGTAAGAATCTGGACTTATTCACTGACAGCTCCTCACACCATTAAAGTTAGAGTAAGACAGGTTTGCAGTTGTACTTACAGAAACAGACATGGACTCCTGAACCTCTTTGTGGCTCACCAGCTGAACGTTTCCATCCTCATAGTAATGAACCTGAACAGATGAAAGAACAGAATATTCACTGTGTCTGACCTGATGGTATAGCTCTGCTACTATGGGATAGTTGATTAACATGTAATAGTGACTTCTTCTCTGATCAAACAACTGCTAAGAATAATTTGTTACATCAGAAAACATTAAAAAAAAAGTTGGAATGTAGAAAAACAATATGGTAAAAAACAACATACAATATGAAGATTTGGTAGTCATGGACAATTACTACCAAACACAGCATAATCCTGTGTTGTGTCAAAGGATTGCCCTTTGACACAACCTTTGCTGTGTCATTATCAGAACACCCTCCTTCCCTCCTATCTATAAACAAACAGCAACCAGCTGGACATAAATATAAGTTAATATTAGTCCAGTTTTATTTATCAGACTGATGCAAATATGCCAACAATATCTTAAGTTGGTGACGATATATTATGCTTTGCTACGTTAAGTCTAATCTTATTTACTTTTTCATTAACAGTAATACTAATTTCAATCCATCTTTCTGGAATTCACCTGAAGAAATGTATTAAAATACCAAAAAGCAGAAACAAAGTAAAAAGAGACACCAACTCATAAGTTATTGAATTATTTATTCACTAGATGAAAAATGGGTTTCTAAAGCCTCAATCAGTATGGACCGATGTATATTCCGTCGGGGGAGAGGAGGTCTGATTTTATCCATTTAATAGCTTTTGAAAGCTAAGCAATGAAACAACATTTTAGCTCTTCCATTCTTCTTTGGCTACAGTTCTTAAAGCTAATGCAGGATCTTGTGGGACATTCAGTTGAAATAACTCTTTCAAAGACATGACACCAATATTTACTAAATTTGGGATGTGACCAGTGTATGACTGTAGTTAGCTGTACAGCTTCCACACCTTCTCCAGTATGAACTGGGAGCAGTCAGGCTTGTTTTGGCACCATGTGGCCATCTGAAGAATCTGATGATTATTTTCCATTTAAATTCTCTCCAGGTGAGTGAGCTTGTAGCTAGGGCGCGCGTCAAAGCAACCCTCCCTCCCAGTGACTGTCAAAAGGTGATTCATAGGCAGCATCTGATATGGAAATGGGAGCCTAAACAGAATACAAATACCTTCAATGTGACCCATACAGGAGAGTGGGAGAGTAGGCCACCATTCTAAATCATTATGGATGATGGAATGAGTTTACCTTAATAGGCTTCATAAATATTCAACACAGATCTGGAGATATGTACAAGGTATTCCATCTAAGGCTACTGTGTCTGTTATGTCCAGTGCTTCAGTTTTTCCTACTTTTATCACATATCTTGAAAAATGGCCAAAAACAAAAAACAGAGAGAAGAAAGAGTAATCTTTAATTTTGAGAATTTTTAACATGTTTGAAAAACGTTTTCCAAAGAAAGAAAAGCAGATGAAAGGCCCGATGCCTGTTGTTTCTGGTTCGGCACTCAACTTGCTGTCAGGAACATGCAGAAAAAGTCAGATTCAGCATCAAGAAAGAGCAAATCAGATACCTGGATTTTCATGATTCCTGCCACCTGAGTGGTGGAGGGAGAGATGGTGAACTTCCACTCTGACCTCCAGCGTCCATTCCTGGAAAAATAATGATATAATAAATTACCATCACAATTGGCGTAACATCATAAAAAAGTAAATTTATTTCAGGAACTTTATTGCTACATTCAATGCATTATATAGACCAATTACTCACAGATGGATGTTTGAGAGTTTTTATTTCTGTTAATTATGATTTTTTTGCTTGTATGTAATGAAAACCTTTAAAACTAGTATACTAAATTCAAAAATACTTTATTGATCCCAAAGGGAAATTAAATATTGTAACTAATTAATTAAAACTTCTTCATAGAGTTATTGTGGTGATGGCTATGGACAGCCATCACCAGTGGTCTGTATTACAGCAAATTTGAAAAAGGTTCTGGCTAAAGACACAGTTTTCTAAGACATTATGAAGAGGATGGACAGACCAATAAAAAAATTTACACACAAATGTGGACCTAAATGAAAAGTATGTTTAATGTCTGTATATTTAATACATTTTTGTTTGATTTGTGTATAAATACTGTGATATTTTGACACAGTGGAACTCTCATTCCAACTCAGGAAAGTTCTGGATTCTACTGAAGCTTAAAAGATGCAACTAATCTGCTCTACTTGTTAAAAACATTGAGCATTTAACATGTCATAATTCTGATTTAAAGAATGTTAGGATTTCCCGATAGCTCCCCTTTCTCCTGAGGGAACAGTCAGTGGTAGCAGTCACAAGACTTGTGGGATAATTACCCCAAACGACACCTAAGCTCAGTAAAACCCAGCAGCAAATAGGATTGGGCCAGCTCTTATCCAATTAGATTAAGACAATGAGAAACAGCTCAGCAATGCTGCTGAGTGTCCAAAGTCCTTTGATAATTATTGTATTAGCCTTAAAAGGTTTACACACATTATGTAGAGCATGAGGTTGTCTTGAAAATCAACATGTGCTGAAAAAAACAACATCAGTGTAATGCTCAGTGGGTGTAATGCATCATAATCAAAGGGGAAATTAAATAGGGATATATATATATATATATATATATATGACTAATTAAAGGTTTGAAATTGGACTTCTCTCTTTCTGAAACTCCGCCTTCAGGAAGTCATCACAACATGACTCCTATTAACCCTTTAACAAAGTTTCTGCCAGCGTTGCTCTGAGAAGTAGCTCCTATAATGAGCTCAGCAGGTGAACAGTTCCACCAGGTGTTTGCTAATTGCTGCTCGCTAGTCTGAAGGAGCTGAGTGGGGAAGTCACAGGTGGAATGCTGCTCATGTGGAAGCTTGGAAACTGGTGCTAGGGTTCACCCACGCGTTTTGCACAGCTGTATGGCTGTCACGGGAGATTTAAGGAGTTTCCAAACATGCATGACATAATTAAGACAACACTCTAGGTATGTTTTGGTGAGGGAATTTTACATAACACCGCCCCTTAAACTTTTAAACCGTTTGAGATGTACCAGAAATTTTTGGGTTGAAACTGATGGCACTCAATGCACACGATGATGGTTTGATGCCCGTCGATGGTTTTTCCATAAATCTGAAGGGAAAACAGAGACAGGTTAAGGTGTAGTTCATTAAAGAACATACAGTAAGAATGTCTGCAGTAAAACTAAACATCTGCTGCTGGCTCCAGGAAGCGGGCTGAAACGTACGGTGCACACTCCATTGGGATAGTGCTCCTTGACGTAGGCCCTGACGGCAGAGTCCACGGCGCTCCTCCAGCCTTCCATGGAGCCGTCAACATCATGTGGGCGTGGGTCGCTGGCCTCCTTCCTCAAGTGGTCAAACTTGAAGGAGATCTTATTCTTTGGGTCCAGGACCCGGCCATTCCCGAGGTCACCATGCTCTGTAATTAAGACCTGAACCGTAGAGTGGAGGCAAAGAAAGAGGAGGAGAAATAAGAAAACAAAACTAATCAGTTTTACTGAGGCAAAGAAAAATATATCCCATTTAAAAAGAACAAAATAAAACCTAAAGACACAGACGTCAGCCTGAACTTTCCACGTGCCTTCCAGCTCAACTCTTAGCTCAGCCTGCTGGGTGTCTGACAAGGGAATTTCATACGGCGATAAAGGAACACAGGGACATGATGACATCTTTACATAATACTCTGCAATCATTACAGAACCCACACCCGCATTCATTTGTCACATCACAGAAACTAAGTGACAACAAGCGGCTGAAATGGTTTTAAAAAACAAATAATGTGATCTTATTTGATAGTCAGGTTCTTAAATAGAATTCTGGCTAAGATAAGAAAAGTGCTCAAAATACAAGTTACTCTAAATGTAATCATCTTGCTTCTGATATATAGTGAGATTCAGCAACTGTATTTGCTTCATGTTTTCTTAACTACAGTTAAGCTCAAAATGATTCAAACATCTGGCAGTTTTAGGTTTGAGGTAATCTTAGGTTTACAGCCCAAGATTAGTTCTGATTTGAACTAATAACATTTTAGCCCAGCCAGACTCCAGATAGAGAGTCTATTGGGGGAGATAAAGATTAGGGTGATGGTAAGAACATGGTTTCTGGAGGTTTCACTAACTTTTAATGCTATTTAAAGATCATTATGAAGGGAATTTAAGACCCACATCTCCAAAGAAATGCAAAAACGTCTTCTAGCCACTGGCAAAAAATATATATGCAATGATACATGCAAAACAACTAGCAAGCTAGCAAAGGTATATTAGAATATTAGCAGTTAGCTACTAGTAGCATCAATCACCTCAAGCCACAGAACACAAAGATGATGTCAGATTGTGACTCAACCTTTTGCCTGTTAGAAAAGCCCCATAAGAAAAATAATAATAAAAAAAAACAGAATATACAAGATTCAATAGACCTGCCAAAATATATCACCTATGAATAACATACATGCCAACATAGTTGTCAAAATGAATTTAGATGTATATATATATTTTTTATACTCTTTATTTAACATTTTTCATTACAATAAAACACACAACACACACTGAACTTGGGGCACTGATTCTTAGTTAAGTAAAAAGACAGAAAAAAAAAAATAAAAAAATAAAATATATATATA
>NW_015113201.1:350292-353928 GCF_001443285.1 Poecilia latipinna
ATTGTAAAAATGCCTGACCTGGAAATATTTGAATAAATCTCTATTCTCAAGGTTATAGTCCCTTTTCAGTTGCTCAAATGTTTTAAAAGTGTTACCTTCTACAAACTGGCACAAAGCCACAAGCCCTCTATCTTTCCAATCTAAAAAAGAAGAATCTAATTCTCCTGGCCGGAAGTTTGAGTTACAGGAGGGCCACATCAGAAGTCCAGTGACATCTGCCAATCTGTACCTATCAACCACTTCTTTCCAGATTAACAACGTATCTTCAACTATACCATTCCCATTTTTGTCTGTAACTATTTTACCTCCCAGACGTGTTTGAGGTTGGACCCCACCCTGGCTAAGTTCAATCTGTTTCCATCTAGTCTCCATTTCCAAGGAGCACCAGCAGACCATGAATCTCATCTGAGATGCGTAATAGTATTCTCTCAAATTTGGAAGGGCCAGACCCCCCTGGTCCCTATTAATTTGGAGTGTTTTAAATTTTACTCTTGGTCTGGTCCCGGACCAAATAAATCTGGAGATCAATCTGTCCCAGGCATGAAACTGTGCGCTAGATATTCTAATAGGCAATGACATGAAAAGATATAAAAATCGAGGAAGTAGATTCATCCTCACTATTTCCATTCTAGCTGTGAAGTCCAACAATAACCTTGCCCAGGCTGTCAAGTCTTTTTGTATGTTTTCAGTAAGATTATCAAAGTTCAAACTAAATAACTCATCCAAGTCTCGAGAAATGAATACTCCTAAGTATTTTAGCTTTTTGGCATCCCACCTAAGTCCATATGTCTTTCTTATAAATTTACTAGGCGAGTAGTTAATTGTCAGAACCTGTGTTTTTGTGATGTTTAGACTGTAGCCCAACAACTGACCAAACTCAGTTAATGCTGACATAACTCTGGGGAGCGTTATATCTGGATTTTGGAGGTATGTGATTACATCATCTGCAAAGAGGGCAATCTTGTGTTCTATATTTGCAAAACTAACTCCCTTTATCCCATCATCCTCTCTAATGGCCTGTGCCAAGGGTTCAATGAATATTGCAAAAAGCGATGGGCTTAGACAACATCCCTGGCGGGTTCCTCTGTGTAGTTGGAAGCTGTTTGTTAGGTGCCCGTTGATTTTTACCCTGGCCCGTGGTTCATCATAAAGTGATTGCAAGCACCTAATAAATTGGTTATTAAAGCCCAGACGCTCTAGTACCTTATATAGAAAAGTCCAGTTGACCCTATCAAAGGCTTTTTCTGCATCTAAACTAATTAATGCAGCGCTGAGGCCCTGCTTTTTAGCTTGGTCTAATATATGCAATGTTCGTCTTATGCTGTCATGGGTTTGTCGGCCTTTGATGAATCCCGTCTGGTCTTCATGTATTAGGTCTAAAAAATAATACTCCATTCTCCGAGAAATTATTGATGTAAAAATTTTATAGTCGACATTCAGAATTGAGATTGGGCGATATGATTCACAGTATTCAACAATTGTCCCTTCTTTAGGGAGGACAGATATTACAGCCTCTCTCCAAGATGGTGGGATCTCAGCTCTGTGCAATGTCCAGTTCAAAGATTCAAGCAGGACAGGAGATAGCTCCTTCCTGAACGTCTTGTACCATTCATTTGGAAACCCATCGCTACCTGGGCACTTATTACTTTTCAAATGTCCAATAACTGTATCTAATTCTTCCTGTGTGATGGGGGCAGTTAGAGTTTTATTTTGGATTAGACCTAGTGAAGGTAGATCCAAAGCTGCCAAATAATTATCAATAGCAGTTATGTTAACTGATCTTGGGGCAGAATATAGTGTTTTAAAATAATTTTCAAAGGTCTTATGTATTTTATCCATGTCATAGGTTAAATTACCATCAGAGGATTCTCTAATTTTGGTAATCGAATGCTTCAAATGGTGTTTACGAAGTTGTCTGGCTAAGATCCGGGTAGCTTTTGGGCCTGATTCGTAGAATGTTTGTTTGCAGAATCTTAATTTTTCCTCAAGTTCCTCGAGTATCATATCGTTTATTTTGTTTTTAGTTTTTGTTATTTGTTCCGAAAATTCTCCATTGTTAGTCATTTGCTGTTTTAGTTCTAAGTTCCTCAATGTTTTTTCCAGTTCATCGTATTTTAACCTTTTTATTTTTTTAAGGTAAGCAGTTCTAGAAATTAGTCTCCCTCTCATTACTGCCTTGACCGTGTCCCAGACTAAGGTGGGATTTACCTGCCCATTATTATTGTCTTTTACACATTCCGTTATTTCTTTTCTAATCTCCTTTGTTGTGGATTCATTATTAAGAATACCTATATTTAAGCGCCATAATGTTGTTTTAGGCCTACTAGTCAGACAGATGGACAAATAGATAATATTGTGATCCGAAATATCAGATGTTCCAATTAAGCATTCCTTCACTTTAGATCTATCAGTGGTGTTCATCAGAAACAGGTCAATCCTGGAGTGGACTTTGTGGGTAGAAGAGTAATGAGTAAATTCTCTTTCTTTAATATGGAGACCCCTCCAGACGTCAAACAGGCCCATCTCCCTGATCAGGATATTTAGGTCTTTTGACCTACCAGTTTTTTGTTTCTTATGGCTTGTCGTATCTAGAGCATAATTAGGGATTGTGTTCCAGTCTCCAGCACAAATAAGAACTCCTTCACTAAGTGAGATAATGGTGTCAAAGAACGTTTTTAAGAAAGTCCTGTCGCTCTCTGGTGGTACATATACATTAACTATCGTGACCACAACATTATCAATTCTCCCCTTTATAATAACAAATCTGCCCTCTTTATCTCCCTTCTCAGATATCAATTCAAAGTTCAGTGAATTAGAAATCAGGGTGATTACCCCCCTCTTTCTACTGTTTCTACAAGAGCTATAAAACGTGTTTAAGTAACCAAATGACTTAAATTTGTCATGTTCTTGTTTAGACATATGTGTCTCTTGTAAAAGAGCAATTTGTATCCCATCTTTCTTCAATTTGGCTAAGACCCTTTTTCTTTTCACTGGACTATTCAAACCGTTTACGTTCAAGGAAGCAATTTTTAAATTATATGACAGTAATGTACATAAATACCTTGACTGATTTGGCCCCTGAATCCAAAACACGAACAGTAACAAAACAGAACAGTAACAAACTGACTTCCAAGGTGAGGAGAAGCTCCTTCTTCTCGCTCATGACCCCGTTGGCAAGTCGAGGGTTAAACCTCTCAAACTGAGAGGGCCCAAAAAGGACAGTAGAAGCGCCTTTAGGAAAAAACACGTCCATCCTATTAGTCCAACGTAGAAAAAAATAAACAGTGTCCTCTCCCACGAAGTACTAAAACAGAGCCTAGTCAAAATAATGCTGCATTATGTCATGTTATTCTGCCTATTTTCACTCGATCATGCTCCGCTGGAAATCCTGTAGTTTGTTCTTGGCTCTCGCGCCACCGCAGCGCCGCTGTTATCCACCGGCTGCCAGCCCAGCAGCTCCCGGAGCCTCCACTCCGCTCTGGAAACACCGTCAGCTGTCGCCGGTTCCTCCGCCTGGATTCCGCGTCTCTTCAGCTCGTTGTAGGCTTCCCGAGCGCTGGAATATGTGCGAGTTCCTGATTCCCAGTGGATCCTTATGTTGGTAAACGGTGTTTGAAAGCGGATGCCTTTCACTTT
>NW_015113201.1:355855-371420 GCF_001443285.1 Poecilia latipinna
TTAAGCGCCATAATGTTGTTTTAGGCCTACTAGTCAGACAGATGGACAAATAGATAATACTGTGATCTGAAATATCAGATGTTCCAATTAAGCATCCCTTCACTTTAGATCCATCAATGGTGTTCATCAGAAACAGGTCAATCCTGGAGTGGACTTTGTGGGTAGAAGAGTAATGAGTAAATTCTCTTCCGGAAGTCGAACGAATTTAGATATTTTAAGGCTTTAATTTTATACAGATGAATTTAAGAATGATGGGCAGACTCCCTGAGGAAGGCCCTCCAACCTCAAAGACTGTCTGTCCCAAAGAAAACAAATGGTGAAAATGGTGGTGGTAGCAATCATCAGTGTTAAACATTGATTTAGACAATGTTAAAAAGGCAGAAAATAAATCACCACACTGAAGTCCTGTTCTTTCACTTTTCTTGTGGATGAGGGAAACAAGAGCTCACCTGTTCTTCGTAGCCCTCAACTTTCACTGGAGTAAACTGGTCCAAGTTGTACTGTGCAAAAGCACTAGAAGAGAAAAAAAAAACAATTTTATTATTACAATTTACACCCTATTTTGATCCATTCTCCAAGTATAAAGTCATATTTTAGTTGTTGATCAAAACAATGTACAAGGATTAGGAAGAAAATAGCGACTCATGGCTAAAAGGATCACTGTTAATCTGTCAAAGGATTTTCTTTTAAAAATAATCAGAGCACTGCTTTATAAAGTTTCTGAACTAAAGCACCTCTGACAGTGTAATCAGTATGCCCCCCTCTGCTGAGCAGTAATTGGCCATGAGCCAGCAACAGGATATTTACTGGATCAAGTCTGCTCTGTGGCAACCAGAAGGTTCTCCGCGGGTCAGAGCCACTTTGGCAGCGTAAAAAAAGGACCAACGGCACATTCAGCAATTGTGGTCAAATTGTGTCGGCTCATCGGGTTTCGTTGACAACGTCTGGGTGACATGGAAACAGGCTACAGAACTTCAGAGGCAACAAATGGCAACAACAAAACAGACTTACTGTGCTGCACCCTCCCTGAGAAGATTGTCATTGTTGAGCAGCAATCGCACATCTGGGGAGAAAAATGGAGGGATTACAAGTGAGAAAGTGGAAAAAGGTGAAGCCACAGGCTGCAGCTCAATGTCACAAACACAAATTTGCCTCCTATTACTCTTTACAGGGTTTATGCCAGAGAAAAGGAAGCAGACACGCTAAATTAGCTCGGTGGAAAAGGGTACAAAATTACTAAGAGATCAAAGTGAGCAAAGTGCTGGGGGGGGGTCTATTCTTGCGGGTGTCTGTCAGACTGTGATAAGCTGCAGACAGACCCCCTCTCCCCTCATCCTCCAGTGTTCCTCAGAGGTGGCGACAGATCATGGTAGGATTTTACGATGTCAAAACACACACTTAGAATCCCTAGAGGGCACAAGCACAAGCTCGTGTTGTGGAGACTGAGCTGCAATTGGCCGAAGCATCTCATTCTCTGTTGTATCGGTGGGAGCAGTGGGACAAAAAGAGGGGAAACACTGACATATTGTCATCTTTTACAGCAAAAGGTAAAATGAAAGGTTGAGGTTGTTAAAGAGGGAAAGATTCCTGCTCCGTGCACAATGAGACAACATAATACAGCTCCGCTTCACAGTTTCTGATGTAAAATCAACAACTTTTGGACTTGTTAAAAAGTTAATGTAGCATCCCTGACTGAAAACAGGTTCTGTACAGCACAATTTGTAAACTTTGGTACCTTTCTTTTGTTTGTGCACAATTCAAAGAATATCAGTTTTACAGTATTTTTTTTTTTTTTTTGCATTTTAAAAAGTTTATTCTTGCATTATTCCAACTTTATTCTGCTGATATTATGCCAATCAACTTTACTTATACCAGTAGGTAGATTTGGTTACAGTGAGGTGAGTCAGCTTTCTTACCATGACTTTGTTCTTGCAGAACTACAACCTTGTCATACAATTTTTTTCTCATAATATTAGGAATTTATTTCCGAAATGAAAAAATAAATAAATAAAAATCATTAACCTGGCCCTAATACTCCATTATAAAAGTGATTGCTGCAAGCCACGCCCCCTTGGTTCTGCAATCTCAACTACATTATCTGAAAGCAGCTCAGGGCCTGAGATCTTGATGGATCAATGTATGATGCACAAAATGAGATCAAACTGGGGGTTTGGTTGTGTGTTTACTGCAAATATACAAAGAAATCTACAATTCTAATCTAGCAAATGTTTACAGTACATTGTGAGTGTGTACATGCCGTTCTCACTAGCAGCAACATGTCTGTGGCGTTGTCATTGCCATCTATCAACAGAAGAGTCAGATAGGAACAAAGGACTTCTGCAGCCCGCAGCTTTTAAATGGCCTCAGACTAAAACGTCAGGATCAGAAAAAGAAATGAGGAAAAGAAATGAGGTACTGGGAAATGTACACAGTCCAGTGCCATTGAGCAGGACATGGGACTCTGGAATTGCAGCATGAAAGCTGTTTTCTTCTGTAACATGGTAATATTTAAATTATGTGATGATGAATTGTTAAAGAGGCAGTACATGTTCTCTAGGCAAATAATGACATTTTATAGCAGAACAAGTAGCTAAGTTGCCTTCAGTTGTTATAAAAATTCTGTATATGTCAAATATGACTTAAAAGAAATTTGACTTGGTAATTTAACGCCTTGAAATTGGGCCTCTGTCTCTTTAAAAACTCCTGCTTACTCTGCAACTCCACCTTCAGGAAGTCATCACAACATTGTTCCACTATTAACCCTTTAACAACATTTTTACCAGAGTTGGACTGGGAAGTAGCTCCTATAATGAGCTCAGTAGACTCGCAGTTCCAACAGGTATTTGCTAATTGTGGCTGGCTAGTCTATGGGGAAGTCGCAGGTGAGGAGTTCTCTGTGAGACGGAAGCTCGGAAACTGCAGCTCTAAGGAGGAGCTCGAAGGTGGAGCTATGTTCGCCCATATTAAAGGATTAAAGATTAAAGGATTTCTCAATCATGCATGAAAGAATCAAAGCAATATTAAAGGTATGATTTTGATGAGGAAATAACATTGTAATTTGATGTAAAGCTCAAAAAAGTTGTTTTTACATAATACTGCCTATTTAAAAAGTTGTGTAAACTTAACATAAATCAGGCCAATCAAAATAACTTTGAAAGTTGAATTGTGGAGATCAATTCATTTGTTACTGTTAAATGAAAAAGAATCGGAGCACTCACCATTGAATACTTCGTTGAACTCTCCTGGCGGGGCATGGATGACAAAGTTAGCTGCTATGCGTACCTGCAAGCAAACCAGTAAAACATGAGTACAGATCAAAAATCACTGACAGAACTCACTGACAATAATCAGCTCTTTCAGGCATTTGCAATGAACTACACAGAATCTATTAGAATTCCTTCATCAAACGAAAAAAAAAAAAAAAAATCAGGAAAGTGTTTTTGATTAAGTATGCACATATAACGCCTTGTAAAAGTGCAAATACGCCCTGACCCTTTGCACATCGAGTTAAATTACAACCATTAATTTCAAAGTGTTTAATTGAACTTAAATACCAACCAAAACCAAAAGTGGAAGAAAACTGGTACCTAGTTCTGAGATTATACCATAAATTGCTTGGGTCTAATTACAAATCCAATGACTTCTAAAGGTAATTAGTTGTAATGGAATTAATTTAGGAGAATCAAAGTAAAGTGGGGCATCAGGGTGTTCAAGATGTCTTTCAAATATCGTTACCTTCCATGTGTCATAAATGTGTTACTTTTCAATGGTCCAACACATCAAATCCCAATAAAGTGCATTAAAGTGTGAAGATATAAAGTGACAAAACGTGATATTTATTCACGAGCTAAGTACTTTGGTATGGGTATCAGAAAAGTCTTTGAGAGTCATATCAATGTTTTAGAGTTAGGAACCTGAAAAGTGTGTGTTTAAAATCGCAGGAAGTTGAAAATGTGAATAAGCTGATGAAACCAAAGACTGATCTGTGCTTAAATGTATTGGTTTCTTTTAAAATAATAAACACACAAATTCAAATATGGAATTTGCCTCAGAACAATTTTAGAGTTTTCATCTAGTTTTGTATGATAGGAGGAAGCATGGATTTGATTTATTTTTTTAATTGAATTCAAAAAAGAAAAATAGCTAACATACAGGGAAAGATAACACTGACATGTATTCTGTTATTTCAGGTGATTGGTTAATATTAGTTTATTAAAGAGAAGTAAAAGTCACAAAAAATATTATTTTTGGTGATTCTGAGAATTTTAATATGGTTATTACAATTCTCAAAAACTAAACTGACTAGGATTTAAAACTCAATTCAGTGCATCGTTCAAATGTCTGTGACTGTAATAACCCTTTAAAGAGTTGAACAAAATGCTTCAAAATGAAAACAGACCCCATCAAAGCTGCGCTAAAAAAATACATTTTGCTGAAACTTCTGTTTCTGAAGCAGCAAGTTCTGCATTCACCAAAAAAAAAAAAAAAAAAAAAAGCTGTGAATGTTCTCCATCTACACACTGCAGCCAACAGAGGGTGTGAGGTGTCTGCGTAACAGGTTTGGAGGGAGGAGTAATACCCCGTCCTGTCAGTTGGCCTGCAGCTACACCAGCAGTCCTAATTACTTTACTTCTCTTCTGCTGCGCAGCACAGCACTTCCTGTTTCCAGGTCACATGTCCAACTGACAGTGAGACAGCAACCCCTCCCTCCCCTGCCTGGTTTACAACCATATAAGGAAATGAAAATGTGCTGAGGCTGGTAGTGCACAGTTTGTTAGCCTACCTCTGTATCTCTCTGCCACTATCACTGGAAGGGTACAGTGGAACCAGTCGGGGTGCTTCTGGTATCACCAGTTAGTTTGCTAGAGAAGGTGTTTATACATGCGCGTGTGGTTGAGACTATGTGCTTTAGAGTGAGTAAGTGTGTTTGTCCCCGGGGCCTTTATTAGCAGTGTGTGTATGTACAAGTGCTGTGGTACCCTCTCAGAACTACAGATTGATTCTTGCTAATGAGTGATGCAAAGAGAAATGAAGGCACTAAGGAAGGTACACATCTGGTGTGTGTGTGTGTGTGTGTGTGTGTGTGTGTGTGTGTGTGTCAGGATCAAATTCAAACTTAGCTTTCATTAGAGCTATCCCTTGTAAAATGGTCAGGGTCCAATCAATGAACAACTCAACTTTACAATAAGAGGCGTGTCTGATCTGGAGAAAGATGGTGGGAAACTGAATGTGTGAGTTTGGGACACAGGAAGAGTCCATCGTTTTAACTGGATGGGAGAATAAAGTATAACTCAGAGGCCTTTTCTCTGACAGATACTGGTTTCCATCTAACTAATCATAATACAACTATAGAAGCACCTTGGTCCCTTTTGTGCTGAAGTCACAACATCAAGCTAAGCCAGTTACATGGAGTACATTTATACTGTCACAATGATGAATAGTAATGCACCAAGTAAGTGGTAATTTAATTTTTTTTAAACCAGCAATTCCACTTCATTTGTACGCCCCTTGCTTTGTGGCCTTTCTAAGGCTATGTTCACACACTGGGTCTTAATGCTCAATTCCGGTTTACTATGCAACTGCATTTAAAAATGGATGCTGCTATTTATGGATCAATTTTCATGGTTATTCAGAAATAGAATTCAACAGTATTGTCAAAAGATCACAGCAACATTAAAAAAAGCTCAACTATTAGAAGTGGTCTTTAGAAAAGTCTAGACGTGTAGTTAAAACCAGGAGTGGTGGGATTATGCGATTCAGTGAAAGACTTTTTCATAATGATAATTTTCAGTCATTGTTTTGGATAAACAATGCTTTCATACATCACACTTTCCGGAAGCTACTTCATAAATATAAAAATTGTGGCTTCATAGAGAAACACTGTGAAGCAGTTTCTCTATAATTTTGTGTAAAATTGGAACTAGATTAAACTGTTTTAATCTAGATTTTAACATGTTAAAATTAACACTTTTTTTAAACATGCAAAGACTCTGGATGGAACCTTTNTANTNACACGTTTCTAGTATGCCCATATATCTGATGCACAAGCGACATCCAGAAACAACAGCGGACGAGAAAGCCGCTTTTCTTGCTTTCTAATTTCTGCTTTAAAAAACAAACTAATGGGATGCTGGAAAAGACTATTGTGTTCAAGTTGTGGTAAAAGGAGTTAGCCTATTAGTGAAGATATTCATAGCATCTCAAAGCTAAAAACGCAGCAGCAGCACAGGCACCCAAAACGCTAACGTTAGCATCCACACCCCACATTTCTAAGGTTTTTGTTCAAAGTTCCATGTATGATCAGGTATTCCTGAAACACCTGAAACCTGAACAGATATAATAGCACTTTGCACCAAAGTGATGGGTGAAGAAACCGAATAACAGATTAAAATCAAACATCTTTGTTGTTGAGTAACAACAACAAAGATTTATTTATTTATTTATTATTTATTTATTCAATAATTTAGCAGCAAAAAGTGTTATTGAATTGAAAATGTTGCTTGTTTTATCAATATGCATGTCATACTTTGGTTAAAATGCAATAATTTACAAGTAATCAAAAATTTGAGGACTCCCAACAGTACATTATACTAAACTCTTCTCTAATAACACTCGGTGTGTGTGTGTTGAATGTGCAATGTTTGAATTTACAGTATGACTGATGTGTTTAAAACCAGAGGATGTAAGGAGCCATCTGAACTAAAACGCTTTCTGATATTTTTGAGACATGTCTGGTGTTTAAAACAAAGAAAGAGCAAAACTTTCAGTGAGTAACACAAAGGTAGATTGGAGTATAGAAGTTGCTCAGTTTAATCTTTCTGATCTATTATGGAGAATGTTGGCAGACTTTTGGATTCCTTAGAGTTAAGATAAGGGTTAGAATTGCATTTTCTAGGGAATACACCCAGAGAGCAATGAAATTATAATGGTAAGTATGCCAATTGTTGATATATGATGCTAAAGACAGTTTTAAATATTCGCGTCAAAATTATTTGTCTCAGTTTTAAAATAGTAAAATTCTTTTACAGAGTGTGTTCCCTTTCTCTGCTGTTGGCAGAAAGAGCCCCAGGGTTACGCTGAAAATCACTCAACATCATCACTGAAAGCGTTTGGACGACATCTTTGAAATGCTATTGATAGGCGCTCTGCAGTTCCATCACTGTGCTGCTCTTCACTGGCTCATCTCACGCCGTTAAAATTCTTCAACAGGCTTCAAGTGTTTCAGATTTGTCCTCAACTCCGTAAAGTCCTCAAAAACGTAGCGCTACCGAGTCGCCTTTCACATCTTCGTATGGAGAAGAACAATACAAACGACATTAGGTGACGGCAACACTGAGTCCCACGCTGTGAGGATTAGCTGATCACCATTTGTTCAACTTAAACAGGAGCGACTGCCTTTGAGTTGCTGTGTGAAGCAGACCTTCATCTGAAAAACATGCAAGTCTGCTTCAGACTCCATCTGCTTCTGATGGGGAGAATTTAATAGGGATTCAAATTTTAGGATGTGGAGAAATGTGAAAGAGTTTTGATAGTCGTTTTGAACAAGTTTATCTGTATAGAGATGTTGTGCAAGAAGCTCTGATACTGAAGGAGAGCTGAAAGGAAAGAGGCAAAAGAATAGGTCTTTACGCAGTGAAAAGTAGAGTTTCACAGGCTGAAACAGTTTCATGTGTAAGCAGGACTGGAAAGGCCTGCAGAGACGCTGCAACCAGATTCAACAATGTGTCAGCAGGGAGGGAAGTTAAATTAAACCTTTTCTGTTGGCTTTTCCAGCAGAACACCACAGAGCCTGGCCCCTAAAGATAAAAAATGTACAAATTTAATTTAGCTCCTGTAACAAAAAATAAAATAAAATCTGTACTAATAAGTCATTATCAGGGTAGCAGGATGTTCTTTCACCTCTAAACTCTCCCGTAAGCTAACAAGGGACTACCTATAAATCAGCCCGAGTTTCCTCAGCTTTAGGCGATCGGTCAACACTTGCATCTGAAACCAATCGTACCCACTGCGAAGGTCTGAAAATTCTGCCATTGCAGCTGTCTTAGCATTTTTGTTGCTACCTGTAGGCCAAATCTACAGAGATAATTCTAGGTGGATGTTGGAATTATCTCCAGGATAATTCCATGGTTTCCATGCAGATTCGGAGTCTTAGAAAAATCAGAAGAGATTGTTTTTGAAATCGGGTTCCAGAATGGATACAGTTCAGAACTCCGGCTTCAAATAAACATGGCGTCGTTTGGCAGGGATTTTGGTTGTCCTTCATTATATTGGGACTGTAATGGGACTTTTGACTCAGAACACAGCCAGACGTGTCATGTATTTATTTTGTGGCGCCATGTCACTCTAAATCTTCAAGTCACATGAACCCACATTTGTTCTTAATAGTTTACAAAAATATATGGTGCTTGTTTCTGTGTGCATAGGCAGACAAAAAAATTATAATTTTTTAAATCAATATTAGCCAAAATTAGAATCGGCAGGTCAGGCTTTTTAAAGATTGGTGACGGGTCAGAAAACTGAAATTGCTGCGCCACTACAATCTGTCCTACCCAGTTATCTGAAACAAAAAATGGAAACAGTCAAAGTTTCAACCCTGATCATCACCTCAAGTTGAGTCCCAGCTGTCTGATCATTGGTTGTCATGCTTTAGAATTTCTGGTCATGAATTTGAGGTCATTTACCGTGACCTCCTATTTTTCTCTCCCCAGACCACAGATGACCTGAAAAACATCAAGCCGTTTGATGTTTTGGGGGAAAACTCGAGGAGTTTGGCTGCTGCTTCAACAATAGTTCAGACACACACACGCGCACACACACACAATGTGGGAAATAAGGAACCCCGCAGCATGGGATTCTTGTGTCTTTGAGCTCTCTGAGCCAAGACACCAGCTGGTCCCTGTTCTCCATGTGTTCACTGTATATTCCTGCTCACATTACCCAACGACTGCTCCCTGTGAAAGCCACTGCAGAGCCCCTCCACCCCGTCCCCACCGTTCCTGTAGGGAGGAACTTTGCTTAATCCCAAATGATGCTGAAACCACAATCAAGCAATAACAACAATAAAAATCTTTATAACGAAAGATTTTTAAAAAACAGGAACAGCTACCCTTTGATAACAGCTGTACATCAATTTAAGAGGAGGCCTGTAGCAATTCTCCGAGACAAAGAAAAAACGTACCAAATTTTACTTGGAAGGCTTTTTCTACCAGTAATTTTAAAACAATTTTAGCAATACAGTGTCAGTGTGATCATTTTTACACACCAACACTTTGATATTACAGCCAGCTATGTTGAATGGTTGTGCACCACAAATGCATTTGGTTTAAGCATTAAATACTGGTACTGGTCCCAACAGATGAGCTTCACTGACTATTTTCAGGTGTTCAACAAGGTACCATCGTTTCATTCAGACTTTAAGGACTAGAAAACTCTTGAGTTGACTTTGTTCTAATTTAACAATTAAATGCAACAAACACCACCCTCATAAGAGTAAAAAAAAAAAGTGTTACTTGATAAAGGTAGCTTTAAATCCATAATCCTGTAATCTCTTCCCTATCTTTAAAAGTCAGAAGCATTTTTTAAAAACAAAACAAAATAAGCGACAAGAATTTTTGTTTTTAAAAGGAAGGCAAAACTCAAACTGTTGCAAAATATGCGACAGCAAAATAGTTCGGCTGCAGGCAGGTACAGACAGCTCTCCTCTGTTGCTGCATTCTTCAGTTTCAGGCGGAAGTCACCAGATATGGCCTACAGCTGCAAGAACCTCATGCTGCTGTGTGCATTTAGAAAGAGAACAGATTGACCTCAGTCATCTTTTTGATGCTCAAACTCTCAAAGATGTCAGCCACGTTGCTCTTTAAACTTTAAATTGAGCATCATCATTCAGGGACATCTCTGGCCCGGTTCTGAAAGTCTACTCAGGAACCAATAAAGGTGACCAATGGTTCCCTTTATTGAAACTTTAGTGCATCATAAATTGGAAGGGATGCATCACTGTGCTAAAGGAGCCGGTGCACAAGCCGGCGACGCTGCAAAGATTGTATCAATTTACAAAGGAAATGCGAGCAACGCTGACAACTAAAGCTGCTGGGATTTATTCTGTGATGCTGCGTTTATTTTAGATGTTTAAGGAGTTTTGTATTAAAGATACAGAATAAAATAGTTTTTTTCACTGGGATGCATGCAACACTACTGGCAGGTAAATATGATTTAGTTTTATTCTGCTTATCCATACAAAGCCAGTTCAAGGTATTTCTTATGTTAAGGTGCTTTGACACATTGGTTCAATTAATATCTAATTATATTGAAACAAAAATCATACAGATATATTAAGTTACATAAAGTCCCACACAACTGGTGCTTTTACACTGAAAGCTAAAAACCATTTCCTCTGGTCAGATGTTTTAGTGGAGCTAGTAATAAAAATAGATTCATTTATTTTCTTTTTATGCTTCTCTGCTTTACTAAATAGAATAATTCCATTCCCAATACATCTAGCCTGATAAAATAGATGAATTAAACATTTGTATATAAGGTGGGCCATTTATTTGATTTCCTTCATATTTTTATTTAAATGTCTCTTAAATAAGCATGCATTAAGACAGCACTGGAAAAATGCAAAACATTTGACACCCAGTATAAAGTTGTTGGTTTGCTTTTCTCTTTTTTTCTTTAAACACAAGTCCTAACTGTCACTTTTGCCAGTCTTCTTCCATGTCTAAGATGAATAATGAAGCATTTTTAAAACGCTATTTTGGTTCCAGAGACTTTATAGGCCATTTTAATTATCATTGTTTTGTTCTGGATATTTAAAATGTTTTCCAGTTCCAGTCTAAAATATTCTTCATAAATGAAAGTTGTTTAAATTTTTTAGAGGGTATGCTTGTATTAATATGCCATTGTTATTGCTATATTAGTTGAAAATAGTCTCAAAATGACAGTACAATTGTTTATCACAGTCATTTCTGGGACAAATTATTTTCCAGCAAAATGTGTCACTGTGACAGGCCAATTAATTAATCAATAATGGTTTATTTTATTTACAGTCATTCAATAAATTGGTGTATGTTCCAATAAGGCTTATGTAGCAGATTAAAAAGTACCTTTGTATTACAAATGTTTTTATTGGTCTATTGTAATATTCTAATCCTAAATGTTGTGTTTTCATAATAAACAGAAATAAAGGCTTGAAAACATCAGTGCCTGTTGAGTGAAATAAACTCTCAGAGCCCCCAATTGTTTTTTTTTCCTGCTTCACTAAACCATATGGTTTTTATCAATCACTCATTTGTAAAACCATAAAAGGTATATTTAACTCCCTTGTTTAATCATTAGTAGCATGTCACTGAAAGCAATTCATTCAGCTTCCTCATTCACCTCTGAGGAGCTACGTAGAGTGGGCTTGATCTGGAGGCTCACTGGGGATTTCCTCTGTCATGTATGGAAAAAAAACTAAAGTCTTCTGGCATGAATCAGTCTCTACAGAACTAAATAAAAGCTCAAATATAACCTTCGGAAATTCTTCTCAAATTTAAACTCTTATGATTCTGATTCTATGCGAAAATAAAATGCCTTTACTGGGCTGAATGTAACAAAATATACGTCCCGTTCAATTTCAAGATCTGTAAAGTTTGTCATAAATCTGATAAAGTCTCTCTGAGAATAATCATTTATCAGGTAAACTATAATAATTGTATTATTTCTGACACCTGCCTTAAATAAGCAGTGGAGGGAACAGGAACAAGGCAGATTGAGTAACAGCAGCTTCCTGTATCACGGTGTGGTTTCTTTACTGCAGTCAGGAAGCCGATGGGGCTGCTACTCAAATGACTCAAAGCTTTTCAGAATCTTTCACGAGAATTAGCAGCAGAGATGATCCCATGTTTTGAAGAGGCTTTCGGGTTGTTCTTTTAGAGTTTAAATTGGAACAATAAAAAGCAGATATTCCTCAGCCTGGTCAACAACAGCCCAGAGAAAATCTTCAACTCACTGGCCGTAACAAAACAAAAGTTGTCATCAAATAAATTGAGATTAACCTAAAAAAGACACATTGAACAAAGTAAAACCAAATCTAAGACACTGGATTCCCACTGAAACAAAATTTTCCTGTTTTCAGGAAACGGAGTGGTTTGTGACATCAGCAGTAACTGGATGTCAGTGGTAGATTCCAGGTGAAACCGTGTCAACCTCACAGATCCAATCAGCGAACGCTGGACGATGCAAACTGCAGGCAACAGATGGCCATATAAAAACTGGACACACCAAGAATTCAGAGAAATGAACTGCCATAAAAACTACATCATGTTAGCTAGTAAAAGTTCTACACTAAGGATTCTAAACCCTAACAAAACGATTGTTGGTAGTACACTCCTAAATAGATTGCTGGCGAGATAAAATACATTTGTAAAAACTCCACCATTAACAACTGTTTCCTGAGAAGATGAAGCAGTGAAACTCAAACAAGATGCTTTGCTCAACAAAATGTTAAGCTAATATAAAAGAAGGCTGAATAAAACTAAACTTGTATTAGTTGCAAAGTGGATCAGAGTAATTCAGCTAGTAACTTTAGGTTCAATTTTAGGTTAATTCTACAATT
The DNA here is from genome assembly GCF_001443285.1 of Poecilia latipinna. Taxonomy (NCBI): domain Eukaryota; kingdom Metazoa; phylum Chordata; class Actinopteri; order Cyprinodontiformes; family Poeciliidae; genus Poecilia; species Poecilia latipinna. The sequence continues at coordinate 368,451 of NW_015113201.1, forward strand.
ATTCTGCCAAACTACATATGTAATGTGTAAATTAATCTACAAACATCTTCAGTAACTGTGTTACCATTAACTATATAATTGCACAATTTGACATTTCAAAAATAAGTTTGCTTAATGGAAACATGACAATCTCGAAAAACCTCATCTTTTGATAAGTTTTGGTGCTATAATGAGGTGGGTTTTTTTGTTGATTTTGCAAAACTGCAATGCAAACACTTTTTTTTTCTCGCATAAAACAAGTCACATGATCAACAACCAGATGTTACCACTGGTGCAAACCACAAAGAAGAAGACAACAGGAAGTAGTTGGAGGATAAGGACACATCACGTGTTTTTTAATGACTTGCATGTCAATCATGTGTGGTTTTAATTGTGTCTCTTATTTAATAGAAACACTGCAATTGTAAAATTGTGGGGGTTTTTTTTACAATAGCAGAATATTGACAAAGTTATGCACACATCTGTAATGGAAACACAGCTAGTGTTTCAACTGACAAGTCTGGTGCTGCAAGTGTAAAATAACAGAGGTTCTGTACAGACAGCTAGGTGAAGACAAAACCAGAGACAGCAGAAAAGATAACACTGCAACCAATTCATCTAGTAGGCACTTAAGGCAAACAGTCCACTATTCTCTAGTTAGAAAGATTGTTTGTACCAGGCACAAAATGTTTGCCGATAACCAAAAATTACAGATGCATCTAAACACATCACAAAATATCTTGGATGATGGCTTTGGGACTGATGAGACATGTTGCATCATCATGCACTGCAAAATGTTTGACAAAAACCACAGAGACTACACAAGGTCCAACTTCTTACACCAACTTTTAACCACAGTTATGAGAAATCAAACAGCATGTAGCAAAGTTAAATGTGAGGGCTTCTGGGAAACAGTTAAAGCATGTCAATAGAAGACAAGAAAAAAAACATGAAAAACTTGACAAAGTAAAAAAAATAAATAAATAAAAAAAAAAAACCTTTCATTGGTACTTGGACCATCTTAAGGGATATTTACAGCAAATACAATGACAAACTACAGTAAAGCTAAAAAGCCCAAACGCCCCAAAATAATCTAGAAGTTTTAGCATGTTGAGATTTACTTCCTACTCAAGAATGAAGTGCAGTGGAGAATATTTCAGCAAAAACTGATCTGAGAACCAGAGATGAGCTAAAAACCAGAGCTAAAATGTTCTGGTTTTCAACTGTGATTGCACTTTATTTAACAGAACTAAAATTCAGTTGTTGTAAGTTGGAAACCAAGATTTGCCAATGACTGTAGTCAATGACCAAACTAATTATTATTGCCAACACAAACTCGGAGCAAGGCATGTCTCTTCATTACACGCAGTGACACAAAAGTCCCATAAATTAGAGAACAATTCAAGGCAGGATCAAGGAACCTCCATATGTTCTGCCAAAGAACTGGTGTGATAGAAATGAATCCTGAGAGTGAATTATTTGTGTGTGTACAAGATTTTGTGATGCATGAATTTACAAATTATTATTATTGTTGTATTGTAAAACACATGGCAGCCATACTCGACTTATTTTCAGTCAGGGTTTGTAGGAAACATTTGGCTTTTGCCTTTTCTCGCCTCTGGTAGTTTCTCTGTTTCGTTTTCCCCACTTGAAGCTTCAAGATTCTCCCTTTGAATGTAAAAAATCTGTTTCAGAAACAAAACGTAGCAAATGGAGAAAGTCTAACTCCTGTTTTAGTGCAATTTTAAAATATCTTGACAGTGCAGTATTAGATAGAAAACCAAGTATTTGGTTCCTGTATTCTTGAATCACTCAACTAGACAGTTTCCTCAAGGAAACTGAATGAAAAAAATGCCCACAAATGTGAATGAAGTGGAGTAAGAACAGTCACCAAGATCATCCTACCTGACACAGGAAAAATGTTTTATACCCCTTTAAAGAAAATATTTTTAAGACATTGAAATATATAAACATATATCAAATGTCAATTTGGAGAATTATTAACCTTTGTGTTTACCAGATTTTGTTACTTTGGCTGTGTTGATGCAAAAATTTTAGTCAAGTTTTAATTTCTGATGTAACTTTTAGTTGGAATAAAGAGAGCTAGCTGCATCCCTTAGATCTTTCTTCTTGCCACTGACTTATTTAAAATGCATTTTTGTTTTTATTTTGTTTTCTTTCTACGGTGTTGAAATATATTAAAAATTCCCTGACTCATTGTTTCTCACAAGGTGAAGATATATATATATTTTTGCTTATTAAAATCTAGCAGTTTTCATATGAGCTGAAATAAAATTAGCTGAGTAAATTTAAAATGACTGCACAAGTTTTTAAAAATGAAAATCAATGTTGCTTGCTGACTGTTGACATGGAACATGCACAATGTTTTGGGTTGTGTGGATGTTCAATATGACATTCACAATAATACGTGACATTACCAGCTGCAATAAAATCTAATGCTAACTTTAAAAAACTGAACTATCCTTTCTATAGATGAATAAATAATAAAACATTGCTTTTCCTTAAAAGAAAAAAACAACAATGAAGCGCAACATAAAGCAACTCCAAAGGTTAACAAGAAAGTATTCATTTCTGAAAAATTCTAAAGAATATTCTGTGAATCTTGACTGGATCAGTTTAAGAAACGTTAATCTGTCGATTTACAGATTATGATTTGCATCATAAACACAACTTCCTCGCTACTTCTTGATCCCTAAATACAATCAAAAGCTAACTAAAAAAACAATTAAAAATGACTAAACCGTTACATCAATAAAATTACACGAAGCAGTAATTTGATTAGTTTTTTTGTTTAACGATTTTCTCATATTTTAACGAAACATTTTTAACAGGATCACAAATATTTGAAATACTGCCTTGACAACAAAGTTTTCAGTAGACACTCTTTCATGTTGATGTGAAGCTATCTGAATGCGCTTCTTAAAGATATGAATATATTACTGCGTTCCGAGTGGTTCTGTTCTACTTTTT
>NW_015113201.1:374608-399682 GCF_001443285.1 Poecilia latipinna
TTTTTTTTTTTTTTTTTTTCTTTAAACGGAGCTCCATTCTGGAGTTTCCAATTATGTCTACATGCCACATCTAACGGCCTTCCTATAATTCTACAAACATTTAGCTATAAACTAAAGAAGCGGACAGTGCATCACTTTGGCTTTATTCATAAAACAACAAGATGTCAAACAGCGCAGGGCGTGTTACTGTTAGGAAGTCTGGCTCTGTGTTAGCAGGGCGCAGCTAGGCTAAATGACCGAACCAAGCTAGCAATATTTGGGGTCTGAAAACTTCCACAACACCAGTAACCAGAGAGCCCGGGGGCTAACGACGAGCCCACCGAGTGAAAACCCAGTGGGGGGTTCGCTCAGGTGAATTTCTAATATGTTGACGGGTCCTATTTTGAGTCAGGACCGTACAAGGAGCCCCCCGTTAGAGATTCGCAAACGAGCGGAAGTTGAGCTAAAAATAATAAAGCAGAAGCAGCAGCAGCGGCTCTGTTGCGGGCCCGGGTTTCTTCTCCAAATTCCATCACGCCGACCGACGCCACAGTTCGCACAAAAAGTTGCCAAGAAACGCAAGTCAAACTTGTAACCCAAGCGTTTTCTCTGCGAGCATTAACCTGCTTTTTATCAGAATATTACCTTTTCCTCGTCGGATAGCTGCTCCTCATGATCCGCCATCTTTTCTTCCGGCACCACCAGCTTGTCAGAGCCCCGTGACGTCAGCGCATGGGTGGCTTCCCAGCTGAGCCTCAGCGCTCATCAGGTCCACACCTCACAAGTTTAACACCAAATACAAACATTTCAACAGCCCTCAGCCTTTCCATGCTCTGAAAAATCAAATAGCCACAATTTAATTTAAATAATGTTATCTTATGCATATACACCACGACATTATATTTATATGTTATACTTAGTGTTTTTTATTTATTTTTATTTTTATTTATTTATTTTTTAAAATAAAATAGGTCTAGTCCTTGCCCTGAGACAGACTGGCGACCTGTCCAGGGTGACCCCGCCTCTCGCCCGGAACGTTAGCTGGAGAGGCACCAGCAACCCTCCCGACCCCACTAAGGGACAAGGGTGTAGAGAAAATGGATGGATGGAAGGTCTAGTCCTTATTGTTTTAACTGCTCTCCTTCCTTTTTTTTATGCAATACTCTTCTGGTTTCTGCATACATAAAGAGATAATGATAAGAGATAGTGACTCTGCTTTGGTAAATTCCTAACAGAACTGGGATCTGTAAACATCAAAACTTTAACATCGAAACTTTATTTATTTATTTCAAACACAGGCAATGAAAAGTAAAAAGTAAAACCAGAATAGAAAAATAATAAAGAGACAAATAGTCGTACACAAATTGTTCGAAAAGGAGCAGGTGAGAAGATAAACCATTATATGACTGCCTGCCCTTCTGGTATATTTAAGTCTCCCCTCCTAGTTAAACTCTTAAAGTAATCTCACATTAAATGAAATCTATAAGCTATTTATTTCCTCACAGTATAAAAAAAGTCGATGTGACTGTCTTTTTTGTCATCAATTTGTAAACAGTAAAAGAGCCCGTAATATAGAGATCCTGCCTCGTTGTGTGTGCTACACTGTTCACCGCTAGGTGGCAAACTAACACTGTTTTAAAATATCTCTTCAAGCTTCACGGTTTCGTCTTATCTTGCTCTTGGTGAAACGCTTACTGAGGCTGGGATTGGTCCTTTATTGCCAGAAGCAACTTTTTGAAACATGCGACAATAATGACATTTTTATGACTTGTGTTTTTTGCAGCTGAACTAAAAATGACCATCATGGTATCATTTAAATTCCCCTACAAAAGTATTTTTACCCCTTGAATTTTTCTTACTTTTTACAAGGCCTTGGAAGCATTCGTGTGGTTGCATAAAACTTTTATTTTCTTTCCATTTCACAGTCTTGCACTACTTGGTTTGCTAAATAAAATTCTCATTAAACAGTGAACGTAACATGATAAAAAAAGAGAAAAGGTTTAAGTGGCTAGAATATATTTGCAAGGCTATTATAAAGAACGATTAGCATTTAGATGAAAAATTCAGATTAATTGTAAATTCCATTGTGGTTTTTGAAACAGTGAAGTTACAACTTTATGACAAAGTTGCAGCAAGCTGTTTGCTTAAGAGGGCCACTGTTGCTTAATTAGTTTGAGCTTCAGCAATATGAGCAATAAAACTATGAGCTGTCCCTATAATCTGACTTAAGGAGATCCAATGGCAAGTGGTTAGTTAGCATAAAACATTTCCAAATGACAGTATTTATAAAGTGATTGCTTAAGCTCACTCCACATAGCTGTTTCAAATCTCCTCTCTGCCTCAGCCTCCAAGGCAGAAGCTTGTCAGTCAGCTGGAAGGAAAAGTTATTCACGTGAAGCGAAATCCAGGTGTGTGTCCGTTTGGTCGGGTCCTTTCAGTTGGAAGCCGTTGTTGCCTCTTCATAACCCCACTATTACAAGGAAGAAATTGCTTTGATCGCAAAGATTGTCCCTGGTTGGTTTGAAACTACCTCCTTCTAGCCACTAAGTCAGTTTTGCATTATTACTAAAAGTGGGCCATGCAGCCCTGCTGTATTTCCAAAACGATGACCCATGTGAGATCAAATGGAGGGATTAAATAATAACCCTTTAATCTGCCCAGTGGCATCCACCTGCAGTGGAGCCTTTCATGGGATATCGGAGCTACTCATCCCCTCTGGCAACCAAAGGGAGCGCTGGGAATACATTTACTCTACTCTGTGACTCACTTTGCCACCAGTTAGTCACCCTGGATACTCATTACAGAGTTCGCTCTTAAACAATACCTGCCCAGCAGCCTGAAAAGACACAAAAGCAGCAGAGCATTATGGGTTCAGAATGATGAAAGTTTTATAGACTAAGAGAGGCCCGACTTTGTATCATCCTGACCATGGGACGTTGAGTGATTGTGTCGTTTTCTCTGTTCTTTCAGTTCTGCAAGAGAGAGAAAAAAATGCCATCTTGGCAGTGGATTAAAGCCCAGACTGTATTTCCACATACCCTGACAATGTCTTGTGTGGTATAATAACCTTGGTGTTGAAAGCTGAAATGAATGCATGCAACAAGATGTACAATAGAGACACAGGTTTGTAAGACAAACTGTGATATACGTTGCCTGCAGGAGTATTAAAGGGGCAGTAGTATGTATTTTCTAGGCACATAATGCTGTTTATCACAATCAAGTAATTATGTTTCTTTTAGTTGCTATAAAATGCTATATAGATCAAATATGACTTAAATGAAATTTGACATTGTAAATTAACACCTTGAAATTGGGTCTCTGTCTCTTTCTGAAACTCCGCCTTCAGAAAGTCATCACAAAATGGCTCCCGTTTAACAAAGTTTTTACCAGCATTGAATTGAGAAGCAGCTCCAGCAGATGGGCTGTTCCTTCAAGTGTTTGCTAATTGCTCCAGCTAATCAAAGGAGCTGAATGGGGGAGGTTAGGAGGAGGGCTGCTCTGTGAGGTGGACTCTAGGAAACTGCAGTTCAGAGGAGGAGCTGTGTCTCAAAGGCGGAGCTAGGTTCACCTAGGCGTTTTGTGCAGTTAAATGGTTGTCATGGAGATTAAACATGCATGAAAAAATCAAAGTAACACTCAGAGTATGTTTTTGATAGGAGAATAACATTACAACATGATATAAAGTAAAAAAAAAAGTTGATTTCAAGTAATATTCCCCCTTTAATATCCAGAAGTCTCTTGCTTGAGGTGGCAGCATGTTGGAGTTGCTCTGCTACATTTTGATTGGTTGTTTGTTTGGTTGAAGCATTGCCTTTCTTGAAAGACAAATATTTTGCTCTTAATTTTTTACCTTTGGGCAGTTGTTACGATAACTTTGTGGATATAGAGCAGGACCAAAAGTAGAGAGAGAAGGAAGACGTTCATACCTTTCTTTGATCATAATGTGCAACCATCATATCCCCAACTCCAACATCTCTCTGCCCAGCTTTAGAACCAAACGGTTGACAGAAATTCATGGAGGGGTGGCTAAAGCAAATTAGATGTATTAGCAATGCTTGCAAACAACTAATGGTGTTATCCAAGACATGTTGTAGAATATTGTCTCTGCAGCTCAGATACTGAACTGCTAGAATGGCAAACATTGAGAGAATCTGCAGAATCAAGACTGACTTCTACTGGAGATCCTTCCTGTCCACAGCGTTAGAGCAGAACGACTCTTTGAAGACACTTACATGATTTCAGTTATGCTTGTTTAAAGACTCCAGTGCTTTTTTTTTTTTTTTTTTTTTTTTTTTAACGGTGTGACTTTACAAGCTGAATTTTTTTTATTCAGATTGAATGAAAACATCAGTGAAGGTCAATTTTCACATCTTGCCTCAGATTGTCAATTAGGTTTAGGCTTGACCTTTGACTTGGCCTTTTCATCCCTAAGTAGGACTTGATCTGTTGGTGTTCCTAGAAAACATTTTGAATGTCGGCCAAGGAGTTCAGTTTTGCTTTTGCTGCAACTATATGTGACTTTTCTGACTAAAGGTTTATTCCAACAGTTTCTCTCTTTTTTCTTTCCTCTTTTCTTTCCTTTGTCTGGTTCTCATCGTTGTCGAATCAACAGGTTTCCAGCTGTCCTTCCCTCTTACAAGATAACATGGATCATAAAACAAGAACCATAGTTAAAGGCATTGACTGCCAAATTAAATCCCTTGTTAATATTATTCAAATAAAACTAATTATGCTTAACATTTAATATAATAACTGTTGTCCACAATTATTCAAGTTGTGAACATTTAAGACTCTTAAGTTTCTGAGTGCATTACACGAACCGCCTTTAGAAGTTTATGTGCAACACTCTGTTACAGCAGCTCTATGTGTTTTTAACAAGTTCCTTTGGTGTAAGAGACATTTTAACTTGCCACAGCTCCCCACCCCTCCGCATCTCTTTCTCTGTGTGAGAGTTTTATGTTTCTTTCTTTCATGACCGAGGTTGGAGCCGCTCTCACTGGGTCCAAAAATGATTGCTTAGATCTGAAGCAAACAACCCCCCCTGCACCCCAGCCCCCCAACCACGGCTCCCACTCTGCACTGGTCTGGACCACCAAATGTGTTCCAAACAAGGAGAACCAGTGAACCAGGAATACCTGATGCTCTTGGGAAACGGCTCATATTTACATTTCATGCAGTGCAGTAGCTCCTGTAGGTCAGATTGTGGAAAGCAGTTTAGTGTGGTGCAGATAAAAGCAGAGGGTGTGTTCATAGGGATCGGAGGAATTAGTCTTAAGCCACTCATAGAGGTTTGTGTTCAATTTTGATCTTGTCTGACAAGGGCTCCTCTCTTCCACATGATTTAACATGCCATCTACTGAGCGTGTAGTTTCTCTATTTGTCTGCTGGTTTAGGTCAGTGGTGTCCAAAGTGCTGCCTGGGGGCTGTTTGTGGCCATTGGAACGATTTTGTGTGTCTCCCCACCTTAGATAAAGAAGCGAGGAGCCAGTAAAAAAAGAAAACAAAATGCAATTCTTCTTAAATGGAAAGTGTTGGTCACAAAGTATTTTTGATTTTATTAGCCTTGCTTTCTTCTTGCTTTAATAATTTTATTGTACATACGGTCATAAACTCTGTCTGTTTACTCAAAAGCAGATGAAGGCACGCCCGTTCATTAAAGATGGCTAAACGAAGCAAGTTTTTTATTTATATTTTACTTTTTTGTTTTGAAGAAGAAAGTTCACATTTTTGTTGTTGGGAACAAACTAAAAGATTTTCCAGACCAACAAAAACAAAAAAGCGTCAATCAGAAGCTTAGGAAACTCGACATCTTTCTTTTATGGATGAAAAAAAAAAAACTTTCAAAAATGAACAGCTTTCTTTAAAATTATTATTTTTTTTTTATTTGTAGCGGATTCAAAACAGATTTGCTTTGTGTTTTAAGTTGGAAACAAATATGGCCTCGGAAGTGGTTTGAACTTGAGATTTTAACCCATGTTGCAAAAAGTTTGCACACCCCAGGTTTAGGTGGACACCCCAGGTTCAGGTGGACACCCCAGGTTCAGGTGGACACCCCAGTCTTGGTAGGTTTGCAGCTCTGTCTTTACATTTTCCGTTACAGCTATATTTGTACTAATTAGACTAAGGCAACTTTTTCATGCAAAAGGTCGCATTGAATTTTATTTATGGGCGTTAGAGTTAATGGAGCTCAACATATACATATACCATACACAGATTTTTATTTAAAAAAACAAAAAAACAAAACAAGTATCCCTCCATTTTGCATTGATTGCATTACTTTGTTTTCCTTTGATGCATAAAATCCTGATAAAATACATTAATGTTAGTGGTTGAAATTGAAACATGTTGAAGCAGTGTGAATACTTTTGCAATGCATCTTTAAAATCTAACTTTCCCTGTTGGCCAATGTAAGTAGTTCAGGGTTCAAGAATGCTTTGAAGAACAGGAGAGTTAACCTACTAGCAAATTCCCTCTTAAATATATTTAAATATATGTCAATTATAGGAAAAACTTCAGACTTCAGATTGATACACACATCCAGCCTCAGATAAGTTCAATAGCAACATTGTGTCACAACATTGCTGCATCTCCTGACATTAACAGGTTTATCACCGCTGCAAATTGTTCAAAAAAATTCAAAACTCAGACGTTCGTTATATTTTACAGGCTGTAAAACGCTGCAGGTCGTATGTTGATGCTGCAGCTGGACTCATGACAAATACTTCAAAGTTAGCATCACCTTCTTTCATGTGGTCCTCTGATTCCATTGGTCTATAGCCAAAAACCTGACTGTGGTTTTCATCTGTTTTAGGGTCATTTTGATGTGTTGAATCCAGAAATCACATTGGTTTTGCTCAGTCAGGTCAACTTTCTGAACCATGGAGCAACATGAGCATCAAATGCTTGACTTGTTCTCACATCTGGATCGGTTTCCTGAGAATCTGATCAATGAGTGATGAGGAGAGATTCCATCAGGACAGAAAAGAGACAGAGAATTTTACACAATGAAGACGTGATGATCAATTCTTACCCTTATTAGTGTTTATTATTCAATTTACAGAAATACAACTTTGTAACATTTCATTAATACACTCTGTTAGCAAACCTTTTTTTATCCTAAAACAGTTTTTGGATGAGACATACTAACGGAAATAAACTGTAAATGTCATAAGAATGTTGTTAATTTAGTCCAAAGATCAGATTTTTCTAAATAAAATTAGAATAAAATCCTGATTGAGAAAAATGGATGTCACCTTTAGATTCAGCGGTGTGAAATAATCGTAATTCAGTTATAAAACATAGACAACTTCCAAAATATATTTTTTGTAACCCAGTGTTATTTTCTGTAGTTTGTTCAAATAAATCCTGCAGCGTCAACAGGGGGCGCTGATAGCTCATAAAACAACCTGTACGTGTTTCAACACAGACATAAAAGTCTACAGCATCTTATCTGAGGTCACCACTTGATGGAAAGGGTCACTAGTTGTTATATATGTGTGTGTGTGTGTGTGTCGGTTGGTGTACGCCACCACCTGGCGCCATTTACCTCCCTTAAGTTACCAAAGCCAGAACTCATTAACCATTTAATGACCGTGACATGACTCAGTTGGTCACAGTGGCACTGCCATGTCTGGAGCTCACCCAGTAACCCAGAACCCTTGTAAAGAACCCAGCACTTGCCTGCTTCAGGCTGGTGAGAAAGTGTTCAGGTTTGTTTCTGTTGGTGACGGCCAGCAGATTCTGAGCGGCTGCGTGTACATGTGGGCTGAGAACTGCAAAATCAATAAACTCTCCGCTCTCCTGATCTGTGACCCCTCTGCCACGCATACCGATGTTGCTGACTCACCTGATGACTCCTGGAAAAAAAAAAAAAAAATCAAATCAGCTTCCAGTTTTACTGTTTTCCTCTCATGGGTCACATTTCTTTCTTCATATAATTCCAGCGTGCATCACTTACGGCAGGAGACAGGCACAAAACGCTTAAATCCACCAAACACACAGTCAGATGAAAACAGTGGAATGGAGGCAGAATTAAAGCCTCAACATGTTGACTTTAGTGGGTATTAGCATGAAGGGGTGCAGGTGTGGTTTCTGTTAATACACAGATTACAATAGACAAGATTATTTTCATTGGAGGTTGATAAAGAAAACACTTAATCTTTATTAGCCGTGCTACATTTGTAACATGGGATTCCACTGCTGACGTCCCCTGATCCAGCTCTCATTGTGTCTGAGTCGGAGTGGACTGGCAGCACTGAAGGGGCAGAGTGAAAGATTGAAAGCATGGAGGGATGAAAGACGAAACAAGCCTGGTTTGGCTGCAGGGAGTTGGACGATTAGGTTGAAAAGCAAAGTCAGACGTGCCCCATGTGTGTATTAGCCGGGGCTTAACGTGGTTTTTTGCAGAGACAGTTTAATCCTTGGGACAAAGATAATGCACGCTGGTGGAGAGCTCTGTGTTCGCTCCAACATTCCTCTCTTCTAATCTTCTGCCCTCTTAAAAACAATACATGTTTTTATAAGTTTTTTTAAAGTCTTAGATAATGTGACTGGTAAGTGTAAGTTCAAACTAAATTTATAAAGAATTACTCTCTAATACCTGAGGTAAATAACTTTCTCAGTCAATGTTTTAAATCATGTCATTTCAATCTCATATGTTGATAACCTGAGTGAATATGAATAAGCTTATTTTATTAGGAGAAAAATATCTCCCAAAACCAGCCTGAATCTGCATACAACATCATAACAGAACTGTGCTTCATATTTATTTTGCAAGTTGTGTTAAATTTCACATCAAGTTACCTCTGTAAATGCCAACTATATGGGTGTTTTGAATTGGAGCAGCATTGTAATTCTTGCAGTAGAAACAAGAAAGAACTTAAACAGAACCTACCTGACAAAACAAAGTGAACAAAAAAGATCTCAAAAAGCAAAACTTCATGCCTTGATCTGAAGAGTCGGACTAACCAACATCAGTCCAAGATTCTTTCAGGCTGGCAAAGAGCGATCCAGGCACTTGCCTCAATTAAGGTCAGTGTTTTTGATTCTAGAATAAGAAAGAGGAAAACTACGGGAGAAATCCAAGGTCAAAACAAAAAGAACATAAATACCCATTTCACTTTTGCCCTAGTGCTAGTGCCTGTCTCACTCAGCGGTCAACGGGCGAGATGCGGGGTCACCATGTCCATCTCAGGGTTATCATTCATATAGTAATTTTTTTACATTTTAACACAGCCTCATTCCTTGATACAGGTTTGTGCACACATCCGCTAAAGTATATTAGCGGATGTGTGCACAAATAACACACATACTTTATTTAATCATCAAATAAAGTATATTTGATGATTATCAAATATTTGATAATCATCAATATTATTTTCATTTTAGGCTAGCGTCCATCTCCAGCGAGTGCCAGGGGACACTTTGTACAGGTCACTAGTTCATCACAGGACAAACAACCACGACACACTCAAATCTAGGGACAACTGGGTAATTATTAACTAATTAGCTTCACAGAGAATGTTTCTGGACTGTGAGAGGAAATGATGTAATCAGAGGGACATAAAAATAAATGTGCTACTGTAAAGAATAAGATAAAGAATAAGATAAAAATAAAATCAACACAATTAAATAACATACTGGATAAACCTACTTTGTATTCATTTATGAAATAAAATCCAGTGAGAAACACAGATTTTTGTAGATGTGACTCAACAAAATATAAGATTGTTGATGCATGGATATGTTAGCTAGATCATTCTTCTTTAAGCTTCTACTAATGACATGCTGACACTTCTTACAGTTGAAAATGACCCTGACCTTGAAGACTGTAACAAAAAACATCTCATGGTTACTGGAATCCAATGAAGGATGGATCTCTAATTAATTGCAGTCCATATCAATAGGCCATTATCTGCCATGACCTAAGGAGGGGGATATGGAGCTCTGTCTGTCACGAGTTTGCATTTATTAAATAATCCAACCTCTATACAGGCTTAACTCTTGGCCTTCACTGTTAATGCGCAATCATGGCTCAATCAAGACCAGGAAGTATGAGCAGGGTCAGGGAAGGTCAACGCTGGACTGTTAGAGGGAGGGAGGAGTGAAACGTTCTGATGTTGCCTTTGGGTTTAGAGAGAAAAGGTTAAGTTAAGATAGGGATTTGTTCATTTGAAACAGAAATCGATGCTAGTCAAAAAAAGAAAAACATTTAAATCATAGCTTTATTACCCTTACAAGGTTTATTATACATCATGTAGGAACATGTACCTTCAATACTTCTTAGAGACAGAACAAAATGATATGCACACATACTGTACAACAATCAGTGTTAAACACGGTAGAGACCGTGATGGAGGAGACAGCAGTCCTTCTGTAACGGGGAGAAGGTCTTGTCCTTTTTCTCCTCCATCGTTCTGTTCTTTTACCGTGATCTTTTGAGAACAGCCAGAGGCCAAACAACCATCCACGCTCCGTATTGCTTTATTGTCTTTATCTACAAAATGGCAGTGATTTGTCAAAATTGAAAAAAAAAAAGGTTGTTCAACTGGTTTATAATGGTCTTTCCATTGGAACGTGTTTCATTAAAGAGGCTCATCAGTCATATACAAAAATATAGTACAGCAATTTTTTTCTCATCAGAGCAAACATTCATACCTGTCCATGTTCATGTCAGAACACACTGGCAGCCAGACCCAAGAAACTGCTACATGAAGCAATCGTTAACATAACATTGATCATTAGAGTGGTTTACAAGCTTATGCCCATTTGTGATCAGTTTAGTGAAACTACAGCAATCCCCTCTGAAAAGTATTCACACCCTCTGGACTTTTCCTACATTTTGTCTCATTACAATTGGAAAGATTGGTGTAGTTAACAGGAATTTTATGTTGAAGACCAGCACAAGGTAGTATACGTTCATGAAGCTGAATGAAAGTAATACATGCTTTTTAAAGCTACAGAAGGGAGTTCTGAGAAAACCGGGGAAAATTTGAACAAGCACACCTTGCTGGCTCCTCCCCCTGCCTCCAAAGCTCCTCCCCCACAGTGGAGCCAGCTGAGAACTCGAGGAATTAGGAGTAAATTCCTTGAGTTATATTCTTTCTCCACCATTAGCACTGCCGCAGCAGCACACCGGCAATCGTGAGCTTGAACAATGTTTAGTGTGACTGATACTGCTAAAGACCCTCCTCCTGGTTCTGATTGGTTGTTTCTGACTGGGAGTGCTGTATTTCTGCAAATGGCGGTTGGACCACAAGGAGGAAATGGAGGAGCTTGATTTTTTTCACAGATTACCCATCTCATATTCTACTGTCAGAACATAGTGACAGTTATAACGTTTAAAAAAAAATCTACCTAAAAAAAGTTACCTCAAATGTTGCCCAAATAAAATCTGACATATATTTCTATTCAGCCCACTTGTTGCATTTGAAAGTCAATTTTGTGACTTTGTAAATTAGATGTGTCTTTAAAGTAGCACAAACAAAATGATTGTTTCCCTCTTGAAGGGAAGGTAGCAAACATATGGTCAGATGAGACCAAAATTGAGTTTTCTAGATGACACGGGACACTAACACTACTTGTCACCCTGAACACACCACCCTCTGGTGAAACATGGTCATGGCAGTGTCATGCTATAGGGATGTTTTTCCTTCAGGAAAAAGAGGGTAACTGGTCATATTTGATGGGAATCAATCAGTGGATCTAAATACAGTACAATCAGGTGATTCAGGTCAAGGTTCACCTTCCAACAGCGACTGAACATATAGGCGGAGCATAGTGGGACAGTCCAGTGGAGTTGTAATGTGACAAAAGGTGAAAGAATCCAGTAGGCTGTGTACTTTTGCAAGGCTCACCTAATTAAAAACAATACATCCTGAGGACAGTCATTCCTTCCTTGAAGAAAACAATCAAGAATGTTTTGAAGAACACAAGTTTGAATTATTAACCACCTGCAGACTGTCAAGAGCTCATTCAAATACACCATCTAGTGTTTTAAATGGTAACTTATGTCTTTGTCTTCCTTCTTTCTTAGAGGGCATCCACGTTCGTTCAAGTGTGACAACTGTAGTTGTTTCTCTGATATATGATTAACTAACCCAGGAACCATCTGGGTGTTTCACACAGGCAACCTTTTGGTTTTTTGCGCCCCCCTAACTTCCAGGCATGTGAAAGCTCTTTGACCAAGGGTAAGTATACAAATAAAGCATCCAGTGAAATGCACACAGCAGGGTCTTTACACAGCCTGCTTGTTCCTCCTCCATGGTTCATCCCAGCAGGATGCAGTGTCTCGCATTGTGTTCATGGAGGAAAGAGAGGCTTAAACAACACAAATACATGTCCATTTCCTGCATATTCACATTACAGAGTGCGGCGGCAAAAAAGAAGAAGATTGTTTTGCTGAAGCAAAGCAATGGAGGAGAGGAGACGTTTGTGTAGTGGACACTGAGATGTGCTTCTTCGCCAGGACAGCTTTAGTCAGCTGGAACTCCTTGAGACAGGGTTCCTCTGTCCTGTAAAAGTCTGGGACTGTGCTCGTTGAGAGTTTGTGGTAGGAGCCCAGCAGGTTCGCACTGCGTCACGTTGAGGTTTCCGAAAGGATTCCGATCAGTCTGAGCTCTGAAGAAGTCCCTGGTGTCCTTGGCATGCAGCATCCAGTGTTTGGCAAGTTATACACAGTAGCTCCCTGCTCTCTGAGTCTGTCTCTCAGTTGTTGATAGGCCCCACTTCCTCCCTTCCTGTTTCAGGTGCAACATTCACGCTCCATGCGGCAGAGGAGCGGGGAATGGGAGGGCAGGGACGAGGAGGTGCAGGGCTCGGAGGAGGAGTCCAAGGAAGATGACGTGGAGGTGAGGAGGGAGGGGTACGGGCTCATCTTCTCGATGTTGACGTATGTCGTGTTGAGGAGGACGTAGTGCTCCCCGCTGAAGCTGGAGAAGATGGCGGCGATGCGGGACACCAGCTCGGAGAAGGAAGGTCGACGCTCAGGCTTGGGATGCCAGCACTCGATCATCACCGTGTAGCTGAGGGAGGAGACGAGAGACAATGTTCAGTATTTATTTCTATTTCACTAATGCAGTATCATATGTTATGAGGAAATAATTTGTGGTTTTTTGCTCAATCCTTCTTAAATATGCAGTTGCTGCCATCAAAACCTCAACTACATGTTTGGATATTTGGATCTCCTTGTTCTTAATTGTTAGTCTTTGTCTCATTGGAACTTTTGTAACTCTCAGGAAACTCTCTCCCTTTTACATCAACTAAACCTTGTTGACTCTACTTTATTGAGCCATTATTGAATCAGTTTTATCTTTCTGCTTGGTGCCCCAGTTTGTTATTTTAACTGTCTGAACCGAATAGTTAAAATACTTCAGTGAGTTGACAGGTGAGATCCAGATAAGCCCAGAATCCTTGTACTTCAGACAGGTGCAGAGGTTATCCACATTCATCTTAATAGATGTGTCTCATCCTCTGCACTGTGAGTTCAGGCTCCGCCTGGATGTTTGACAGGTAGAAAAACTGTTTTGTTCCTGTTTCCATAAGCTTCTAAAATTAGTAGAATGAGAGTTAAAAGTTGCAGGAAACTGTATCTACAGCTGTACAATATGGAGTCTGTACAACGTTTGCCTTCATTGAAATTTCACTTTCTGCCTTTCATCTGACATTACACCATGTTTGCACATTGTCAAAATCACGTGACTGAAACCTGTTTTAGCATTAACTTCCCTTAAATACCATTACCATTGTGCTTTATGGTGCATTCGCAACCAAATGCGTTACGCGTGTCAAAAATGTGTCAGACGTTCAAATTCGACAGGTGTGCACTTTGAATGCAGACGCTTGACATTTTGTTCTACACCTAGCGTTTCATGCGTCAAGTGCGTGTGGTTTACATTCAAAGTCTATCTGAAGGCACGTCAGAATCGCTCTAGCCATTTTCTGTTGCCGGCGTATTTGTCGGGCGTGTCGGATGCGTTGGATGCTCTCGACGCATCAAACACATCAAAAGGTTCAAATCGCGCCTCACTAGATGCGTGAAAAGCGCCGTGATGGGCCCTCGATGTGCCTCCATGTAGACTTTGAATCTAAACCAGACTGACGCTCAAAATGCATTTGGTGTGAACACACCATTATAGTTAGTGGAACTAATGTTTGTGATTAGTTCTTTAAGGTTAGCATAGCTAGCTTTTTAATTAGCGGCACCCACCACTGCACTTACATGAGCAGATAGACCGGAGCTCAGTTACTTCATTCCACAGCAAAACTCCTCAGTCTGCCATAAATTAAAATCTGTTCATATTTCTCCTTTGATCAGCCAGAATATAGTGTAACAAAACAAAACTAAGAACCTCATTAACACATTTGTTCAAGTTACAAGCTGGTTCCTGCTGCTACCTGAGGCCCTCTGAGAACCATCAGCAGGGGAAAATTGCAGGAATGTCTGCAGACATACATCATCCCCTGATGTGCACTTTTGGGCCTCTGCTTTACTCCCACATGAACACTCCCATCTTCTACCCAGTTTCACTCATACACACATGCGTGCATGCATGCATGCGCACACACACACACACACACACACACACACACACACACACACACACACACACACACACACACACACACACACACACACACACACACACTCGCATACTGACAGCATGGCTCATAATGTTATCAGCTGTCAGATTATTGTTGCTGTTGGTTTTATAATGCCAGGTTGTAATGGGTGCTCTTATTTTTACTTTTCCCAGGATATAAGTTGCTCTTGAGATATTAAACATCACATGATGTTTGAATCTGTCTCATAAAGTGCTGTACTGTATGTGGATTAGTCCGCTGAAGTAAAATTATATTTAAGCACCATGTTTAAGATACTTAACCACTGGTTAACCGCATCTGGCTAACCAGTTAGCTGCTAGTTGATCACAAATGGCTAACTGCTAGCTGCAGTGTTCTCTTGGAGCTAAATTAAAGGGGTATTTCACAGGTTTTTATGAGTCAACATGAACTAGAGTTTTTATTGCATCTATTTCAGAAGTGGTAGTGAATATGCAGTAAACAGTAGATATCGCCAGTGGAAGAACTTTTCTCTTTCAACATGTATGTTGCCTACTGTATGTATTGGTATGTAGTGAAAAATGACATATGGAAATGTTTAATTTGCATGAATCTGATATTTTGTACTGATATGTATTTGTACTTACTTGCCCATAACTCTATATATTTTTGAATGTCTAATTACATAACTTTTCACAAATTAAATTAGATGTGGTGACAAAACACTTAACTCAGTACAGGGGTAGATTTTGTTTTGCCAAATATCTATTTTTACTCTTGCTTAAATATTTTTTCAGTTGCCTAGTTTTTACTTTAAAGGTAATAAAATATACTGAAGTAGTGCCAGTTTGACTTGAGGACATATTTTGGCTACTCTACCACCACTGGTCTAGTTCAGAGTCTAAAAAGTCACAGAAGTTAGATTGAGACAAGCACAAAACCTGAAATATTATTCTCCAACTTTCTACAAGACCAATTACAAATTCTTTAAAATCTGGAAAATGTTTACTGTATCTATGAGAACAATTAAAAGAGGACTCTTAAGATTCTCAAAAATAAGATTAAATCTTATTTTCTGCTGTCAATCCAGCATTGCATCTGGTGTCGTGAGAAGGCGCTCGTATTTGCATACAGCAATTTTCCTTGTCATCTTCTCAGTACATTTTGCCTGAAACATTCTTACTGAACATGTCTAAATAAGCTGGAGCAGCATGAGCTGGAAGCAGTGCCAGAGGCTGATCTGTGGGAACAACCACAGAAATGAGGATCTATCAAAAACCACAGGATAAGCAGAAAATAAATGCCATACTTTGATGTGATTTCTATTTATACTTAAAAGTAAAAAAAAAGTTTTCCATGTGACCAAAACAGCTGATGTGACGTAACCCACATTTGAGTCTCCAGCAGACAATGATGGATGACCTGAGTGTGATTTATGACTGCAGAAGTTTATACAGTTAATCCAATGTGGCTGATTCTCCCTTCAAATTGCAGCAACCTTTCATGATGTACTGAAAGCACAGCTTTACCATATATTACTTATGCCAGCCGAGCCGTGTGAATGACGTGAACAGAACCTGTGAACCTGTGCGAACTCACAGAGCATCGGGGCAGAACTCGGGCTGCAGCAGCCGCCTGCCCTGCAGGAGGAACACGGTGATATCGAAGGAGTTCACGTCGGAGTACGGCGGGGCCCCACGGGTCATCAGCTCCCACAGCAGAACTCCAAACGACCACTGGAAGAAAAGTGGGAATATTAGCTTCCAATAGCACATCTTTGTTGCAGTTAAAAAAAAAAAAATCACAATCACAAACAGGCCTGTCACGATTGATTTTGCTGGACAATAAATTCTATTGATTTATTGTGATAAAATGATAATATTGTTGCTTTGAGACCATTTTTAAGTAGAAAATAGAACAGATAATGGCATAAGACTGCCCTCATGCTATTAATGCTAGTTATGTTATCTTAGATATTAATGAGTCTACAAGAGTTTTCCTGGTCAAAAACCAGTAAACTTTAATTTTGTAGAGCACTTAACTGGAAGATATTTTCAATATCCAATGGAAATTATTCAGCATATTTTAATTCTTCATGCGATTAACAGATTAATTGCTTATTGTGAAAGGCTTAATCAAAAGAGAACGGCTTTCCCCCAGTGTATTATAAGCCTGGCGGGTCATCAGGCTTTACTTGTGCCCCCACCAGGCTAAGCATTGCTTATTTCTTTAAGTCTTTTTAAAATGTTTGCATTTTTTGAGATTTTATAGTTGGTGTTCAGATATTAATCTTTCAATCTTTTAGTAAGACATGACTATCAAGTGATATTTTCAAATTTCCTGTCAACTTTAAACATTTCTTAACTCACAAACACGACGGGTCGCTGCCTGAATGACTGCTGAGCGCCCAACCCCCGGGCTTAGCGTGTTCTGGGGGAAACCCTTGTGCAACTTTGCATGCCTCAGCTGATTCTTTCAGATACTACACAAATTAACCACAACATTAAGCATCCTCTTACAATACTATATGTCAAATCTCTCAACATAAAGGTAGAGTTCTTCTTTAAAGGTAAGCCGTGTGACACCTTTACATTTTAAAGAGATTAGAGTAATTATGGCGTTCTCACCACGTCTGACTTGGTAGTGAACTTGTGTGTCTGGAGACTCTCCAGGGCCATCCATTTGACGGGCAGCTTGACGCCGCTCTTATTGTGGACGCTGTAGTATTCTTTGTCGTAAACGTCTCTAGCGAGGCCGAAGTCTGCCACCTTTACCGTGTAGCTCTCATCCAACCTGGCAGGGAAAACAGGCCGTTACCTTCTGTGGTGGGATGCTCGGTTACCTTTGGCTCACTGCCTTGAGCTTTATGTTCCTTCTCTTCCACACGTACAAGAACCAACAGAACACATCATAGACATATTGAGGAACAAAAAGGCCATTTTCTGAATTGTTGAATTAAAACGTGCTTTTATGTACAAAAACTGTTATTTTAATCTACAAAACTGGAAGATCTGTGGTCTGACAGGCTGCTGCTTGCACATGGCACATGCAAAACAGAGTTTGTATATCATTTGTGATGCTAAGCTAATAGTGTCTCTTTGCAGTGACAGAGTTAGCACATATGTTAACATACAACGACCTATAATAAGGTTAAAATATGCAACTACAATGAAAAATGTACCCATGTGTAGGTACATTTATGAATGTACCTAAACATTCCTGTAGATAAAAATCAGATTGTCAGATTGTTAATATTTTGTTAAGAGCAGTACCATTTGTGACGTGAAACATTTACTGTCTCCTGAAAGCTGGTTATAACTGTGTTGTAGTAACTGGCTTTACAAAAGGAGGAGCAGAATAATAAGAGTAATAATAATAATCCATCCTCTGTTTTGGTAGACATGTCTGACAAGCCACACTATTTCTTTATGAAAAGTTACAAATAATGAAAAAAAAAAAAAAACAGTGTTCGTTCTTGGCAATCTGGCAATATTTTGCCACACACATTGACTGAAATTGCAGGGATAAATTAATTTAGATATTTCTGAATTATTCTGCATACAAAAATAAAACATTTTACAAATTTTGCAAGTTTTTGTGAACTTTAAACTCTGTTATCGTGACCATAAGTGGGAATAAAAAATGATGAATGTCATGACCATCTCTAGTTCTTCATTCTACTGTCTTCATTACATTGTAATGAATAACACTGCAGGCAAAACAAAAGAAAATAAAGTTTTTCAGAAGTCAGGAGAGTTTGAATACACAAAAAAGTGTGAGGATAGTTTTAAGCTGTTATCCAAGAAAAATTCTAAGTGTTTTGTTACAGTGCTTTCAACATTTCTATAGACATTTTTTTTCTGTTTTATTTTATCATGTGTAGTTGGATAAAATGCTTGACTGGTGTAAAATAATCCAAACGAGCTCACATGCAGTTTCTGGCAGCCAGGTCACGGTGGACAAACTTCTTGCTGGCGAGGTACTCCATCCCCCTGGCAACCTGCAGTCCGAAGCCCATCAGGTCCTTCACTGTGGGATTCTGTGAGACAATCACATTTACTGATTTATCCATCATCAAACCAATGCGACGCCTAAACAGATGGCGTAAGAGTACAGGGCTTTTGCTGCACCCTCTTACATGCACTTCGTCACGGATGAAGTTGCGCAGGTCACCATGCTTCATGTATGGCAGGACCACCAGCGGTGAACCCTCAGGCGGAAGGCAGATGCCCAGCAGAGAGAGAACATTGGTGTGGCTGAAGTCCTTCATAATGATACCCTCCTTCAGAAACTGGGAAACCTCTTCCAAGTCTGTAATTCCTGTAGATAAAAAATAACACTGATTAAATAATACTGAAATAATTCTTGATTAGATTTAATAGAAAGTGGAAAACACATAGAATAGCTGTCATTCTTCCCAGAATTAGACATTCCAGTAAGTTTGCCCCAAGATAAGACCCTGTAATGCTCAGAGAAACACAAATAACCTACAAACTCGTAAAATGTTAAAATAGGAGGAGGCTCGGAAAGTGTTCTGGATTCTAGAATAGCAGTGTACATGGTAGCAGCTTATGGCATTATTTTAAAACTTTTCTTCCATTTCTCTGGTTGAAAATCAATCTTGATTTTGTCAGTTTATAAACCCCCAAAGAATCATGTAGGAAGACTAAGACATTATGCTGCGCTGCTTTCAGGTTACGGATTGGGATCTACT
This sequence comes from Poecilia latipinna, assembly GCF_001443285.1. Classification (NCBI taxonomy): domain Eukaryota; kingdom Metazoa; phylum Chordata; class Actinopteri; order Cyprinodontiformes; family Poeciliidae; genus Poecilia; species Poecilia latipinna. Next base: position 393,861 of record NW_015113201.1, read on the forward strand.
GTGCCAGCCACAATGCCATTCCATAAAGCTCTATGTGTCCTGTTTTTTGGTTAATTTGAAGGCCACATAATATTTGGAGGTCTGTAGCTGTTGACTCTGAAAAAAGTTGGGAACCTCAATACCCATTGCCTTTACTGTGTACTTTTATGTGACTTATAATATTGTGGCCAAACTGCTGCCATTGCCATTCACTTCTATTTTGTTGAAACATCCTAATTATTGACTGTAAAATATTTAGTATTTTATTTAGTAAGGAAATTTCCAGATTGGGCTTATTGCAGCAGGGGTCTCCTGTCACTCTAATAACATGGAATGCATTGAGGGTCATGATAGGGTACATATTAGTAACCTAGGTAAGAAACATGATTTTGTAAATTATGATAATTTAATGCAAAGTTGCCACTTTTTATGGACTTTCTATGCAACTTTTAAAGCAACTTTGCATTAAGAGTGTCATTATTTACCGAATGACACTTCATGACAACTGTCATAAACATTCATAAAGACTTTATGTTCATGACAGGTGTTATGTCATGTTTTTAACAAAGTGTTACCGAGGCTTTTAAGGCAGATGATTAGCTTCACCTAAGGGTCAGACTTCAAAGACAGATAGAGATGAGCTGGCAAAGCTGCGTAAAAAACATATTTTCTAAATTGGTCCTCTTTCTACTCAGTTTAATCATCACAAAGCACTAGCTTACGATCAAAGCATCCTCTCGAGGATTTAAAAGAAACAAAAGCCAAAACTGACATTGACTAGTGGCAAAATGAACAAAACAAACAAAAAAAAAAAAACGTTTAAATCCCCACAGACCAAACCAAGGCAGTCTGAGCTGAGGAGTCCCCTAGTACCAAGAGGCTTCCTCTGAGTGGATGGGTGATTCCTCCACATTGTTTCAGCATCAATCTGCTCGCTCCAGCTGACAGGTTACAAGATTAGCCGGGACCCTAATGTGGTCCTCACCACTGGATGCTCATTCATCACCATTAGGCTGAGCTGAAAGGGGCTGTGGGCTGTGATGGGAAGAGAGCCGTAATCTCACTGTGATATCATACAGTAAGGATGTAGTACAGTGTAGACAGACAAACCGTGCGTGTTTAGACAAGAGCACGGAGTTGTTTCTGTTGTAACCAAGGATGCATCAGTCATCAGAAGCAACTAATTATTACAACTAAACCCAGCACTGTACAAAAAGACAAATGATCTTCTTTTCCAATTCTATCAGGCTAAATGCTATCAGTTTTACATCCCAAATTAATGTTTGTAACTTTAGCTCTCAAAAACCATTTCCATTTATAACCTGACTGTAATCATGTAAAATCTATTGTGAAATGTGGTAAACATGAAAAATGTTGGTAATCCCATCTGACCAGAACTAACTAAAAGGGTTAACTTGGATGTTTTTGAAGCGAGTTTATATGACATAATTTTTGCTAATACTTCCCTTTTACTCTAGGTGAAAGAATTAAGTCTGAGACGTTGTAAGAAAAGTCATTACATTCTCAAAGTTGATGGATCGACCGATGGTGCGATTATTTTCTTCCAACAACTATAGAACCTAGAAAGCAGAAACATGCCATATCTGATGTTGCTGCAGATCTCACAACAAAATCCAAACATCCATGTCCGTCTTGGCAGAGCTGTAGAGAAATGCAGCTGTTCTGGTGGATTGCTGCAGACGGCAGAGTCAATCAAAGCAGCTTCACATAGTTTTGTTCAAACTAAATTGTATACAGTTAATACAGACTAGTATCACATTGTTTCCCACTGACACAAACATTTTCAGACTTGAAATGCCTGAACTAGCTAAAGTCAAGTGAAACATGAAGTGCACACCTGACTACCTGTCAGACATCCACAACTTTAAGGATAAAAAAAAGGAAAAAAACAACAACAAAAAACTTATTTTAATTTCATACATTTAAAAATGTGTTGTTTTAATTAAGTGAATGTAAAAATTAGAGATGCACTGATCCAATATTAATATCTGTGTCTGTTCCATTATTGGAAAAAAAAAAATTCCAGATCGGATATCGTGACAATGTCCCCAATTCATAAGGGCAGATCTATATAGTCTAATTCTATGCTGTGTGCTACTTTATTATTTATTTTACATTATATCTAGAATTCCTAACTGCATTTTCTGAACCATTTGAAAAAAAGTTTGTTACGATTGATTTTTTACGTGTTTGACCAACGTAGTCAATCTGTTGTTTTTGTCAATTTATTTATTATTTATTTTACATCGACTGTTCTACTCCTAACTGCACTGACTGAACAAATTATAGTCGTTTCTCTGCATTGGATCGATATTGACCGCTACTAAACCTCAGATATCTGTATCGGTGTCTGATACAGATATCGTTTTGAATTGGAGTCACCAATTCAAAAAGTGATCCTGAAATATTGTCGTTTTACACAGTCACCAATATGGGTACTAAGAACTGCAAAAACAAGCCCACATCATTAGTCAATAATTGAAGTGTTGGCTGGTTTTGCATTTCAAATGTTTATATCAGCGTTGGAGATCATAGATTTCTCAGGACATACATTGATATATATATATCTACAAACAGGATAAGATTTATGCATATCACAAGATGGATTTATCTACAAAAAAATGCTAAAGATAAAAACCTAATCCTCTCCGCCTCCCAGGAATTCCTAAAACCTTTACCTCTGCTCTGCACAACTTGTTCCATCATCCCCTTTTCCTGATAAAGAAACAAATGCTAACAAAGCTTTTACTCACGATTTAGCGACTTGATAGCACAATGCTGTTTCTGCCCATCTTGTTCCAGCAGCGTTCCATGGAAAACACAGCCAAAGTGTCCTGCAGGTTACAACATGATGTACATTAGTCAGTTCAGTCAGCATCAATAGTTTAAAACGCTCCTGTTCAAACCTGTGGATGCTAACATGTTTTTAGCCTAGACAAGGTTCACATGGTGATACCACAGTTATTTAAATACAACGAGCTTCATGTATGAGGTAATGTGAAGAAGGCATTGTTGTCATTGAAACACCAATAGAACACCTAGAAAATATGAGCTCACACATCCACTTAGTGTGTAAAACTAAAATTTGCTGCTTATCTTTGAGGATCTACTTTGTGGTTGAGAATTAATTTTCTCTAATATGTATTTACATGCGTTATAGTCAGAATTTAAATGTTTGTGTCAGTAGTAGCTGTGTTTCAATCACAAATGTCCAAAAACTTTCTCAATATTCCACTAATGTTGAGAATTTTGCAACAAATGCAATTAACATCACACAGGAACAAGTTTAAGTTGTTAAAAAACATCCTCCAACTACTTCTTGTCGTCTTCTTCACAGTTTCCAGGAGCGGTAACATCCGGTTGTCGATCGTCTGATTTGTGTGATGCAAATAAAAGTGTTTTCATTGCAGTTTTGCCAAATAAATCAATTTTGATACGGGCAAAAAAAATCCCCACCTCATCCTAGCAGCAAAACTTTTGATCAAAAAACAACTTTTTTTTTATTATAAATTAATGTGTTTCCATTAAGCTAATTTATTTTCTAAATTTCAACTAGTGCCTTTTTATGGTCAATGGGAAGACAGCTTGTGTGGGTGTGTGACAAGGATCTTCAGGTTTAATTTTTCTGTCTTTTAATCATGGTCCACCCAAAGACTGGGTTTGGAAATTAGTGGCTGGAAAACCTATGTACAAAACATCCAACATTGTTTTACGCGTTGATCTCGATGAAATAGTTTAGCTTAATTGCAGCCCTCCCCCTCCTCCACTCTCCATATTGTGTAACAATCATCTCACTGATCCGTAAGGGAAAAAAAGTGTTTCATCCTAAACAGCAAACTTTCTTGAGTTGCCACTGCACTAAATCAGTCCCTTCCAAGTAACCCAATCTGAGGCTTTATTCATTAACATCCCACACAGCCTAATAACCAGCGTCAAGCCCCCCTGAATTATTATGTGTTTTATTGAATTATATCTCCTAGTTAAGACGGGGGGTCTCGGTCCAGCCTGAGAAGGGTGCAGGAGCGAAATGAGCGCGGCGCTCTGCTATCACGTCCCTGCAGATGGCTGGCAGTGTTGGGTTACGGCTCTCCACAATGGACCCTGGGAACATTAGCTGAGAACAAATCATCCTACGCCACTTTGAAGCACTCGAGCAGCCACCAAATCCAGGCTTCAGGGGATAAATTCATATGAGGGGGGCCAACATGCCGCTTTTCTGGAACATTACAGTGCTAAGGGTTTTTCTCAGTTTAATGCTAAATTCGATCTGTTGGGCTAAACCGCCTACCTCCATGTGGTAAAACGGGCTGATCTGGTGTCTGCATGTCAAGTTTGAAGTTTTATAAAGCAAGCATTTTAACTTAACGTAAATCTGATGCAGTAAAAGCACACAAGCATGAAGGGTGGATTAACTCTCGGCTGTTATCTGTTGTAATTATTTCTGAAGTTATGGAATCAGGTTGGATTTACTGCAGAAGGTACAGATGATAAACGGATTATCAAGTCGTGGGAAACAGCTATGTAAACACGAAAATCGCCGTGTTTACATTGAGTGAATTTGTTTTCGTAATTTCAATTTGTGTAATTTTATTTTCGATGGAAATGCAAGCAGAGACCTGTTGAAACATGTAAAATTTTTACTTAAAAATAAACAAAGGCACTGAGGTGTAGGAGGCTGCACAAGAGGAAGCTACCTTCCTGTTAGCATCACTGTTCTGAAAGAATCACCAGCAGAAATTCTCTCGCATATGAATATAGTATCACAGCACAAGACTTCCAGAACAATATTATTTGAAAAGATAAGATCAAAGTAGAGGTGTTTGGTCATAATGCACATCCATGTTGAAACACTGCATGCTGGCAGAGATGCATGATGGTAGACAGGGGAGGTGATGAGGGCTTGTTGTGACATCAAAGGACCAGTGGACTTTGTAGCATAGGGGCGACTGGTATATGTTTGACTCCAGATATCATTTGACAACCTGACTTAGATGAGATAATTTTTATATAAACCTTCGATCAAAACCCGACATCCCACCAGTTGATCACTGACCTCTGCCGATGATCTGGTTGACATGAAGCAGCAGTTGCTCCCTTGCGATCACCACATGCTGCACCTCAGTCAGCAGGTCCGGGTGGAGACAGGACGGGTCGATGTGGACTGGAGCCATCAACAGGGGGGACACCAGGTCACCTTCCATGCCCAGCCCCAGCCCCCCTCCAAGGGTTCCCAGTCTGGGAGACAGCAGCTCCCCATTGGCTCTGTACATAGGAGGAGCTGCCCGACATGTCTCAGGCCTGTCGACACCCTGATCTGGAGAGGCAGAAACAAAAAAAGAGAAGCAGGGGGTCAGAGGTCGGCCGCTTAGTCACAACACCTTGACCTCCGCATGTCAAGGTGTGTTACGTGATTGGAGATGGACAGCTACACAGACACAGAGCTGGAAGGAAAAAGCTTGAGGTTTTCTACTCTGTTAGAAGGCTAATAAATGCAGAAGTTCCTCCAGAAAAGTCAGAACAAGAACCAGAGCTGAAACAGAGAGCGAGGTCAAATGTCCTGAATGTTAACTGTCCCAGAAGGCAAACATTAGCTCATTAGTAAACCCAGGCTCTCCAGACTCAAGGCCAGCACAGAAATCGCTTCAGCTATGATCCAGGGGATCATAATACCAGGAGCCTCTCAGTGGCCCTCAGGGCCAGAACAGAACCCACAAGAGGCGCCACAGACCACATCAAAGATTACTGACGCATGCTAGATGAGAATATGTGCATCATGTTTTTATTAGACTTTATATCTATAGTTTTTAGTTTCCGAATACCTA
>NW_015113201.1:401080-422845 GCF_001443285.1 Poecilia latipinna
GCAGATGGCTGGCAGTGTTGGGTTACGGCTCTCCACAATGGACCCTGGGAACATTAGCTGAGAACAAATCATCCTACGCCACTTTGAAGCACTCGAGCAGCCACCAAATCCAGGCTTCAGGGGATAAATTCATATGAGGGGGGCCAACATGCCGCTTTTCTGGAACATTACAGTGCTAAGGGTTTTTCTCAGTTTAATGCTAAATTCGATCTGTTGGGCTAAACCGCCTACCTCCATGTGGTAAAACGGGCTGATCTGGTGTCTGCATGTCAAGTTTGAAGTTTTATAAAGCAAGCATTTTAACTTAACGTAAATCTGATGCAGTAAAAGCACACAAGCATGAAGGGTGGATTAACTCTCGGCTGTTATCTGTTGTAATTATTTCTGAAGTTATGGAATCAGGTTGGATTTACTGCAGAAGGTACAGATGATAAACGGATTATCAAGTCGTGGGAAACAGCTATGTAAACACGAAAATCGCCGTGTTTACATTGAGTGAATTTGTTTTCGTAATTTCAATTTGTGTAATTTTATTTTCGATGGAAATGCAAGCAGAGACCTGTTGAAACATGTAAAATTTTTACTTAAAAATAAACAAAGGCACTGAGGTGTAGGAGGCTGCACAAGAGGAAGCTACCTTCCTGTTAGCATCACTGTTCTGAAAGAATCACCAGCAGAAATTCTCTCGCATATGAATATAGTATCACAGCACAAGACTTCCAGAACAATATTATTTGAAAAGATAAGATCAAAGTAGAGGTGTTTGGTCATAATGCACATCCATGTTGAAACACTGCATGCTGGCAGAGATGCATGATGGTAGACAGGGGAGGTGATGAGGGCTTGTTGTGACATCAAAGGACCAGTGGACTTTGTAGCATAGGGGCGACTGGTATATGTTTGACTCCAGATATCATTTGACAACCTGACTTAGATGAGATAATTTTTATATAAACCTTCGATCAAAACCCGACATCCCACCAGTTGATCACTGACCTCTGCCGATGATCTGGTTGACATGAAGCAGCAGTTGCTCCCTTGCGATCACCACATGCTGCACCTCAGTCAGCAGGTCCGGGTGGAGACAGGACGGGTCGATGTGGACTGGAGCCATCAACAGGGGGGACACCAGGTCACCTTCCATGCCCAGCCCCAGCCCCCCTCCAAGGGTTCCCAGTCTGGGAGACAGCAGCTCCCCATTGGCTCTGTACATAGGAGGAGCTGCCCGACATGTCTCAGGCCTGTCGACACCCTGATCTGGAGAGGCAGAAACAAAAAAAGAGAAGCAGGGGGTCAGAGGTCGGCCGCTTAGTCACAACACCTTGACCTCCGCATGTCAAGGTGTGTTACGTGATTGGAGATGGACAGCTACACAGACACAGAGCTGGAAGGAAAAAGCTTGAGGTTTTCTACTCTGTTAGAAGGCTAATAAATGCAGAAGTTCCTCCAGAAAAGTCAGAACAAGAACCAGAGCTGAAACAGAGAGCGAGGTCAAATGTCCTGAATGTTAACTGTCCCAGAAGGCAAACATTAGCTCATTAGTAAACCCAGGCTCTCCAGACTCAAGGCCAGCACAGAAATCGCTTCAGCTATGATCCAGGGGATCATAATACCAGGAGCCTCTCAGTGGCCCTCAGGGCCAGAACAGAACCCACAAGAGGCGCCACAGACCACATCAAAGATTACTGACGCATGCTAGATGAGAATATGTGCATCATGTTTTTATTAGACTTTATATCTATAGTTTTTAGTTTCCGAATACCTAATCTGTAGTTTCTCAGGATTTATAGTTGGACTAATCTTTTCTATCTCTTTACTTCCTGTTCTACTGATTCTGGGTTTCTTTGTCATTCTCATGTTGAATTGTGTTGAGTTTTGTGATTGGTCTGGTCTGTTTGTGTTCTGTTTTCAAGTTTTTGGAATAACAGCAGTTCGTGGTTGGTCAAGGATGGCAATGAGATTCTGTGACACACTCCATATTATCATCACCATGCTTGACAAGGAAGTCAACCATGGTGGTGTGTATTACTGCCAAACAGTCCTGCTTTGGTCTACTTTGTCAAGACACTGTTTCATCCATTCATCCACCATCTATGCACACTTAACTGGGCTGGATGGTAGAGGGGCGGAGCCTATCTTCCAACAGTCATTAGCAAAAATCAACTAACTATGTTAATGTCAGCAATTTTTGCTTGGAATTTCGTAGACATGTCAGTAGTTCATATTCATAGAATAAAAGAACAGTGTTCATTTTACTCAAACATATTTATATATCATATAAAAAGTAAAATCAGAGAACTGATACTTTTAAGTGGCCTCTTAATTTTCTCCAGAACCGTATATGTATAAGACACCTAATTTAACACCTTAAAATTTAAAAGTCCTGCTCTTTCTGAAGCTCCACCTTCAGGAAGTCATCACAACATGGCTCTTTTATTAACCCTTTAAAATGAGCTCAAAAGATCTGTAGCTCCACCAGGTGTTTGCTAATTACTCCTGGCTAGTCTGAAGGAGCAGAGCATGGGAGTTGCGGGGGAATGACATTATAACATGATGTAAAACTCAAAAAAGTCGATTTTACATATTACTGCCCCTTTAATATTAAACAAAACATCTTATGTGATCATTCTTTTTTAACCCAAGTCAGAAATGCATCAATTTTACCTTGAATTGATCCAATGATTCGGGCTGCTGTTAGTGTGAAAGGTGCACGATAAGGCATGCGCAGCTAACCGCTGAGGCCAACAGGTAAGGGAGCAGGCACATAGGAGGGAGGTGAAGTGAGAGAACAGGGAGTCACATGAAGAGAAGAAAGGGGGAGGGGCTTACCCTCCAGCAGGGTTGTTCTATAGTCGACTGATTCATGGGAGACCATTTCGTTAGTGGGGCTGACGCTCCTCGCGTTAGCCAGCCTGTCCAGATGCTGGATGTGACCCCGGCCATCATACCACACCTCAGACAGATCTGGAAACAAATGTTGCAGAGACAGAAAGAAAGATGAGAAAGGAGATGGAAGAGAAGAAGGACATAGAAACAGAGGAAGACAAAGAGATAGAGAAAGAGATAGAGAGAGAAATCATTGAGAAACAGCAAGTGTTTCCACCAGAGCATCCCACACAAGACATTCCACTAAAACCCACCAGGCAAAACAAACCCAGCAGACACACATGCAGAAAAAAACACTCTGAACTTCAGGTCAAAGAAAATGCAATAGACAGAAATTAAAGCAAAAAAACAAAAACAAAACAAAAACATACATTTCCTTTATGGAACTGACTAACTTCATTGTGTTTAGAAAAGTAAGTAGTGCCAGTGACAGAATAAAAATTTATAAGGGAAATGCCAAAAAACAAAACAAAACAAAAAACAAACAAAAAAACACCAGGAAACTTAACAACCAGCAGATAAAGTTCTGGGTGCCAGTAACTCGTCTTTTCAACCCAAAGTAAACCACTTTGTTCCAAATATCATCTGAGAATTTATAATCAGTCAAAAAAAATTGCATTCTGCTGGTTTACATACACAAACAGATACATATTTTGGCATTTTATTGATTCATTTTAGCTAGTGTTTTTATCCAGCAGGGTAAGCGTAATACAATATACAGCTGCACGGGTTTATATTAACTGGATATTTTTTTCTAATCCACATAGAGAGTCACACTTAAAAACTATTTATCCAGTTCCTTAAGCAGGTGCAAAGAAACCACACAGTTTAATCACTTTTCATAAGCTAGAGTTAAGACATTTAGGCCTCGTCCAAACGTAGTCGGCTATCTGAGAAAACAAATGTATTTTTATGCATTTGGGCCATTTATGCACAAGAAAACTCAGTTTAATAACGATTATTTATAAAAAAAATAAAAATCTGACCAAAGTGGAGATTTAACAAAGCTTTGTATTTGCGTACCTGGGAAAACTGGTACGCTGGTATTTCTCATGTGTATGAAAATTTTAGTGGATGAAAACCATTCTGAAACCGATCCCATGTGTACGATAATAGTTTTTTAAACAATGCAGCGGTGATACCCGTTTTTATAAAGACCCGGCTACGTATTTCAAGGCCTCAGAGTCTATAAAAGGAAAATATGTGTCCAGTTTCCTGTTATTAATGAAAGATGGTAAAAAAGCTATTTGTAATGGTAGGACACTGAGTCTCCTGCTCTTACCATCGATGTGCTTGTTCCTCCTCCACATCAGCAGCGATCCCAGAAAGAGCAGCAGCAGGCTGACACACATACAGCCCACGATGAGGCCTGTGTAGTCCTGCTCCTGCGCCAGCGTCACCTTGCCCAGATGCCTGATGGAGTCCGCTTGGCGCCACTTAACAATGGGAAGGGATTTGGAGTGTCAGGAGTGAAGGAAGTGAATGCTAAATACTGTAACTAATACAATCAGGTTTTGTTCCCAGAGGGCTCAAGTTTTATGTTGTCAATGGAGGTTGCTTTGATTTTATTTATTTATTTATTTTTTACAAGCAAACAGGAATGAAATTAAAATAACTAGTTTGCTTGTAACAATAACATCAGGTGTTCACAACCCATAAGCCATCTTTGCTCAGTTGACAGAGGTGTGAAGTAATAGTGTTTCTTATTATTATTACCAACTAGCTCTGTCAAACAGCATGACTTGAGACCCCTCCACAGTTTGTCAGAACATCAAATGAAATCAGATAGATAACTTGATTAAATACAGTTTCCTAATAATTCCTTTCACCAGATCTTTACTCTGCTGCCTCACTGGGAACTGGAACAAGAACTCAGGCAAAGTTTTGAAATCAGGGAACATTTCTCCAGTTGAAACAATCAAAGGCCTACAAAACTCTCTGAACGAGGAGTTTTCTTATCCTGGAAGCGTTCTCAATGGGAGGAAATCCAACTGCACCACTGAATGAGAGACAGAGCAGGAAGCCCCAACAACATATCATGTTTTAAAATAAAGTAGACCTAGTAATACACAAAACAAATACAAATAAAACAGAGACTCATAATTTCACATTTTATTTAACAAAAGCTTAAGTGTTGGCCTAATAATGCCACTACCATAAAAAAGTATTATTTTGCATAAAATGCAGAACTTTTCACAAAATAAGATTTTGCTCTCTGAATGTGTGAATTACTGACTGAAATACATTACTTCATGCCTCCTCTTATCAATTTGCTGCATAATGAATTTATGTTAATCTATATAAAGAACAAAACCCAAAATATTTCTAATTAATAAGAAGGGGAAGTCGTGACTGGTAACGGTCACGACCCCCTCGTTGAAGACCTTTGTGTTATGGTATCCAGGTATGAGATGATGATCAGACACTCTCCAAGAAATCTATTCCTGATATATTTAATTACCTGTACTGCATCTGCAACTAGTGGTCAGGTGTGTGAATTTTAATTTGCCAAAACTATGGATGGTCTCCAGATTTTAACATTAATGTTTAAAAAATCCCCCCAAAAAACAAACAAACAGAAAAGAGTCCTAGATGGAAAATATTCGGTTAGCACCAGCCCTGCTGTGAAGAGTGTTTATTTGTGTTGAATCTGTGGTTTCTCCACTTAGAACGGAGACAAACATGACCAACTCCTAAATGTTGATTTCAGGTCACGTCAGTTATTTCTCTGGTGACACTTTACATAAGAGCATCTGTGTCCTCAGTGGTACACAGAGATGCTGCAGTGTTTGCTTTCAGACAGGATGTGATACAGTCATACCTATGAGCAAACACACACATACAAACTTCTCTTTACCTTCTCAGGACATCAAAAAAACACCTACCGTTTTTAAGACATGATAGAGTTTTATAAAAAATTTTGAAAAAAATCATGTTTTACTATTACTTCAAATTATTGGAAATGCAAACATTTATGTTATTCAAATAATAACATAAGTTATTTACTTTTCTTGGGACCGCCACCTAAAAAAAATAAATAAATAAGAAAAAGAAAACTTCAATAGCCAACTAAAAGAATCAGCATATATTTTTTGCTTACAGGTGTTACAATGTTAGTTTACTTTTTAGAAAAAAAAAGTCATCCATTGGAAATGATTTCAATGTGTTCACCAGAGTCTGTGGAGAGATTAAATCAGTAATATTGCTCCTGCTTTCACTAGGCTTAGTGGAAATAAAGTTCCTGCTGCAGATGCAGTGATGTGTGTGTGTGTGTGTGTGTGTGTGTGTGTGTAAATAAAGCCTCTCTGGACAAGCCTTGATGTCGATTTGTGCAGCAGCGGGATATTGGCTGACCCTGGCCTGAGATGAGAAGTTTTGCCTGAAGGCTGGTTCACGAGTCAACAACGATGGGCCTGATAACGTTTGGTCTGGAGACGGACAGTGGATGTTATCTCCACAGGAGTCTGAAGACCAGCAATGTCGGCTTGGACTGGACATGGTGAACATTTCATAACACTGTTAAAGCTGTTGAGTGCTGGGAGTTACATTAGTTTACATAAAGACACAAAAGCTAAGAGTAATGTTGCAGTGACATCATAAAATGTTGCTTTTTATTTGCTGAAAGTAGTTATGCCTCAAGCTGCTGTCATGTCATGTCAAGTATAAAGCATTTATGTCGCTTTTGATGCATTCCAGTCCCGAATAGTGTGTGTATATTGGGAGCAAGGGTGTGGAATTCAAAGTGCAGCAATTATGTTTCCATATTTAAAAAACGGTGAGCTCTAGGGTTTAAATAAGCCCTTTCATAAGTATAAAGACATTTATTTATGTTTAGTGGTGGGAATCAATTAAAACTTTAAAACAAGTTAAATGAAGGGTCAGTAATAAAAACAAATCACAATCACATTTTAATTGAGAACTTTATATCGACAAAATGAGCTAAATTTTCAATTCAAATCCCCTTTTTTTGCTGCAAAATTATTGAATAAATAGACAGATGAGCTCAACAACAAAAATATTTATTGTTTTTAATCAGTTATTTAGGCTACTCAAAATCACACTGAAGTAAAGTGCTGCTATGCATATTCAGCTTTCCAGTGTTTCATGGAGCTTTTTAGAGAAAATACTTCTTTAGTTAGCTTTAGCATTAGCGTTAGCTTTAGCGTAGGGGTTGTCTGTGCTGCTGCTACATGTTCAGCATTGAGATGGTAGTTTAGGTTTGAATAGCTTCACTGATAGGCTAACTCCTTATAGCATAACTTGAACACAACAATAGTCTTTTCCAGCTTCAAATCATATATTTTTTAAAAAGCAAAACTTAACCCCCAGTGTTCCAAAAGAAGCAGCTTCGTTGTTCACTGGTGTTGTTTGCGGAAGTCATCTGTATGTCAGATATACGAACGTATCAGAAACACGAAAAAAAAAAACAACGGTTCTGGGGTGGTGTGCATTAAAACCTATTAAATTAATTAATCAAAATGAACGTATTAAAGTCCAGGCCTATGGGAGACTTTTACTGCCATAAGTCGAGAGAACACTTTTTCAGTTTGAAAGTAGAATTTCATTTCTTTGTCCTTAAAATTTGTAATACTTGCGTTCTCTTTCAAATATTCTGTGTACTCTCTTAAACCTTTGTGTTCCCCCGTCGGGCCCTACTTTTGTCGCAAGTTGCATACTTAGTTGTCATTTCAACGCTTTAAAATTTTGACGTCTCCTTGCACCTTCATGCATTTATTCAAACTCTTTTTTCCTTCCTTGCCCGTACTTTCGAGCGCTGTTCCTAACATTCCAGTAGATTTTTCAGTGTTTTGTTTCTGTTTCACCATCAGGAAGGAAACCTATGTGTGCAGAGAGCCTTTGAGCTATGCCTGATGACATATCCAATCTGCGAGTGCCTTTCAGAAGCTGCTTGACTTACATTCAAGTGACAAGATGGACAGCTGGTTAGTAAGCCCATTCACTCATCACTCTGTGTAGCGGATTCTCACCAAGCTTCTTATTCATGAAGGACTGCATTAGGACGCAGGAGTTATTGAAGTCTGTTGTAAATGATGTGGTGCACATGGAAAATGTGGTGATTTCCCTCAGATTTCCCAGAGATGGTTATGTAGAGGTCAGTAAGGACGAATGGTTCTGTTGCTACCTTCAATTTGTTGCACGGTGTTTGTTACTACTGCTCTTTCAGTGTAGAAATGTTAAATAGATAAATACATGCAGAAAAGAAATAAAATACACAATAATACGGACTGACGGACTGAAAACACACTTTTTTTTTTATCAGTGTGTGTTTGATCATTTCCGCCAGACCAGTCAGCCTGTTTGTCCATCAGAACCAGACACTGAGATAGGAAGCCATGATAAATTCTCTCTGTACACTGATGGTAGAAACAGATGAGAGTTTTCATATAAATTTATTATGACTGGCTTTATTGATATTGAGCTGTTCCTCTCATATCTACCTGGGAAAAGATGCGTGGCAGCCAGTATCAGAGTCATGATCTCACACGTTCAGGGTCATGGTGAAACTAGACTGGATTTTTGTTTTGGAGTTGCCAGTGAGGTGGGATTAACTGGATTTGTGTGATGGTCTAGAAGTAATTAGCGCTAAGCTGAAGCATTGCTGGAATTGAAAACATATTCACACATATATAATAATATTCATGCTTTATGGGGTGCTGTGGTGGTGCAGGGGTTAAGCACAACCCACATATGGAGGCCTTAGTCCTTGACGTGGCTGTCACAGGTTTGATTCCCGGCCTGGTGACCTTTGCTATGTCTTCCTGGTTCTCTCATTAACCATTTTCCTGTCAATTCACTGTCAAATAAAGGCCAGTAGAGCCAATAAAATCTTTAAAAAGCTTTATGCAGGGGCTGGGTTAACAGAACATTTTCCATCTTTGTTTTTTTTAAAGGGTGATGGAAAAACCTGAAGGTCATCCAACATTTTGACATTATAATTCACCCACTGCATAAAAAACTTTGCAAATATCTGCATATATGCACTTAAATTAAGACAAAACTGGTTGGCAAGAAACTTCTCTGCAGGATACAGGAGCTTGTTTTAAGTTAATAACTCCTAAATATTGAATATAAAAATGTCTTGTTACAAGTGAAAGAAAAATCTGCCAGAGGAATTAACATTATGTATCAATATTCAACAATTATTGACTTAAAACAAGCTTCTATGTCATGCAGAAAGTTTCTCATAAGCCAGTGTTTTCTTATTTCAAGTGTATGAAGAGATGTTCACTAGAAACTAGACAAAAATATCAAGAACATCTGGTGAGATTTTGTTTTTGAAGTGTACACTTGACCACATGGTGTAGATGCTCAGACATTTTTACTTTTACATACAGAGGAAACTAAATAATAATAATAAAAAAAAATCTCTGGTCTCATCTCTGACCTGGTGACTGAACTCAATGCGCTGACAGCGTGAAAAGTGATGGGGAAGAGGCTGTAGAGCGTGTCTGATACAGCAGAAGAAGAACTCCTCCTGCTGAAGCTTGAGGGTTGAGGGACAAGAAAACTCCTCATTCAGAGAAACTTCTGATCACTTCAACTAGAGAAAAGTTCCCCGATTTCAAAACACTGATTCATCTTGTAGACCAAGATCAAAATTCCGAGATGCTTACACTCAAGCGGGTGCACAGTTCAGGTCTATACTAATCAGGAGGCTGTAGTGAGAGTGTGTGTTCAGGCCATAGCAGGTGAATCATTGAGAATTGTTTCATTTAATTGTTTATACGTAGTTACAATCAGTCGTCGTTGTCAGTTACATTCATTTGCTTGATGTGCGATTCATAATGTGGACTCTGTTCTCTGCTTGTTTGGACTGACTGTTCATTAACCCAAATGAAGATAAAATGTAACTGAATATCATCACTTTCCTAAAATGACAGCCTAAGTTATACTTTTGTCAAAAGTAATAATAAATAAATAAATAAATAAATAAATAAATAAATAAATAAATGTTTGCCTAACAGATGATTTAGCAAAAAACAAACAAACAAAAAAACACTATTGGCAAAAAGTGACGTAGGTCATTATTATTATTTTAAAAATTGATGAGTAAAAACTGGATTTTTTTATATCCTGTCAGACAACATAAAATTCTAGCGCAAACTATATCTGATCTTGATACTGATCAGGTATAGCTTACCCCATACACAAACAGTCTGCACTGGTGCTGAAAACATCAGTTCATGCTTGTGTGTCGCTCCCAGCAGAGTACCTGGAACAAGCCTGAGCGAGGAGGATGTGCGCGAGTGTGCATGAGCGTGTGTGTGTGTGTGTGTGTGTTTCTCTGTGCAAACATGCGTTCGGGGTGTGGCCGTGTTTTTTTGCGGTGCCTGGAGTGCTTCTGTAAACAAAGTTCTGTCCTAATTAAAGCATGTTTTGTTTACAGACTGTTGCAGGTGTAAGGAGAACCGGGAAGTAAACGTTGAGGGGAAGCGGGTGTGTCTCACCTCCACCTGCAGCTCCTTGGCAGTGGCGGCCTGCAGCTGGGTGGGAACGGTGCACTCCAGGGTGTTTCCGACCACCGTCAGACTCTCGCAGCTGTGGTTAGAAACGGTCAGGACCTGGCACTTCATTGCCTCCCTGTCCATGCGGTCGCCCTGCGAGAGCAGACCGAGGAAGAACAACGCACCCAGAGAGATGAGGAAGGAAAGGAAAGTTTAGTTAGAAAGAGGCAGAGAGATGTTTTTTTTTTTTTTTTTCCTTTTTACTCCAGAAGACATTTGCCTCCTCTCATTAAAATTTTGATTTGTATGTCATGAGCTGACTTCAGTCAGCAAGCTTCAGCATGTTTCTGAGATCCAGATACGCAATATCACTGGGAATTTTCCTGACTCTGTTTTCCTACTTTTTGGGTAAGCTCTGCCCCCCCACATGTGACTCATCTGCTGAATGTTCCATTGTCCAATCCACAATTTTGTGACGGTGCTTGTTTTACAAATGAATTCCTACCAAATATTTGGCATAATTTGTTCCTCTTTTTTTTTCTCTTTCCAGTTTTGAGTTGTACATTTCCAAACACAATGTTGCTTTAAACTTCCCCTGGGTTTAATTGTCTCCTCTCCAGTCCTGTCCCAGTCGTAAAACCACTCCCAGCAGGCGTGCTGCCACCCAAACACACCAGATCGCTTCTGTTTTTACTCATGAAACAGTTGAAGGGATGAAGATGAGTGCTGGCCATTCTATCCCTGTTGTTATTGTATAGTTATATTAGAGTAAAGTATGAAATGGAGCAGTCTGCCATGGGGTGTTTCATATTGACCTTTTTCCTTTAATGACTGACAATTTAAAGTCGTTTTTTTTCTATGATCTACCTGCAGTCTGCTATAGGAACATAGAGTTATATTATGTCTACTTTTTTAGGTCATATTTTAAGAGTCGACAGGCCTACAAGAAATAGAAATAAGATTTAATATAACAGTTTCATAAAATCATGCATAATTCAGTGAAATCATACAAAATTTGAACAGAAACACTGAGAGATATCAAGATAGATAAACTTGTGTACAGTGGTTTGAGTGAATGTGGATAAAATAGTTTGTTTACAGGTGTAGAAAGACAGCGTAATAGCAATACCTGAGAATAAAATGGGGATACTGACCGGCAAAGGGCCAAACTGAACCCAAACCCAGAAAAACCACAGGACTTCTTCCAGACAGACCCAGTTTATTGGTGCTTTGGGAATTCAAAGCATCATTTTGCATCTCCACTTACAAGGATTGTGATTGTCACTTGAAAGGCTGTGCAAGCATGAGGTGTTTTCTCTCTCTGCCGGTGGCCACTAGAGGGCGGAGCGCAGCGGAGATGACCACAGGCCTGCTGTGCATTGAGGCATTAGCAGGAAAATTCAAAGTCTGAGGGTTTTCCCAAGTCCTTTCTTTATCCCTCTGTCATTCTTTGGGTTTTTCCATAAGTCTAAGGATGCATCCACACCATCCATATTTAGTCTGCTTTAATCAAACTCTAGTTTGCCAAGAAAGTCTGGTTCATTTGGGGAGGTGTGTGATTGTACGATCCAACTCTGACGCAGACCAAAAGAGCAAAATCTGGTCTGCCTAAAAACCTAAGTCTCCTTTCAGTTGAAGTGAACTTGAATGCGTATGTGAACATCAAGTGAAACAGAGAGCAGGGCATTCTGGGTAAATACTACCATAACAAACATGCATATCCACATGGTCTTATACCAACGACAAAAGTTGCAGTCCAACAATGGCTAACATCTGATAGCACTCCGTTTGTTTAGAAGGAAGCTTTTGTGTTTTTCCTTCAGTGGTTCAGCGCCACCACTGGCAAGGCGAGGAGGGGAACAGGTTGCTCAGAGGGTTTCTGACGTTTCACTCAGTGCAGTGTGAAAGAGAAACGCAGCAGCTGAAAATGTAACAAATGTTGCAGTTTTAGTCTCCGACTGAAGCGAGTCTGCTGGTGTCTGTTTGGTGTGAAAACACCGTTAGCTGTTTAGCAAGCCTGCTTCCTCTCCTCTCCAAGGTAACCATCCATGTTTTTTACTGAAAATGTTCTGCTTTGTTCCTTTCTGGGTCCCTCATTCCTAACTTTTACTCCTGAGCGTTATCTTGCATGTGGGTCAGACTGACCTACACGAAACCATGACGAAACCTTTTTAATTCCAGCCTATTTTCGTTGCGCACTCCAGACACTTAAAATATTTTTTCCTGTAGTTAGGCATCATAAATTGTATAGATGATTAATTGCTCACATCTCATGTGATGATCCGATTTTTACTCTATTTTATTTTCTGATTATTATTTTCTTCACATTAATTCTAGAAATTAAAACATAACAACCAAAGTAACTAGCATCCAAATGAAGAGTACCTGTCATTTTCTTTCTTTATGTGAATTTAGGAGAAGTGAGCTGCAGTTTCATCATGTTTAACCAAAAAGCTACCATTTGAAAAAGGGATTAACTGAAATAATCGAAGGTGAGTAATGCATAGTAATCTGCACAACAAAAACACCCCGTGTGGGACTGCAGGCACACACACACAAGCAGTGTGTGGATTTAAGTTATGAAGTTTGACGGAGCATTTCACGCTGTGAGAAAACAGAGAGCATCCTTCTCTTTCCTGTCTCCCCTAATTTTCTTCTGTTTGACTTTTCTTGTCTGTCATCCTGTGTTTCTCTCTCCCTGTCACAGGCATGAACAGAAACACAGTTATCTGAGTGCTGCACGGGGCAATAAAGCGAATGATCACATTCCTCGCGTGACAGTTTGGGATTTTCCAATTTGACACAGAGTGGAGTCTCGCACCTGTTCCTGCACACACACATGCACGCACACATGCACGCACGCACGCACGCACGCACGCACGCACGCACACACACACACACACACACACACACACACACACACACACACACACACACACACACACTTCCTTTCTGATACGCATAAACATGAAACACTTTTTGAGCTTGCACCGAGCCGCACACCAGGGCAAGTTCCTGGGATACAAACGTGGTGCGCTGTGCGGAGAGAAGGCAAAGTCAGAAGAAAGTGTCACAGTGATAACAGTCCCTGAAAATAAACTGTCAGGATTATAATTAGAAGTGAGTTTCCTGAGGCTCCCGCATGCAGATCGGCAGCGATAACAAACTGGTTCTGAGCCAAGACCAACACCTTGGGTTTTTCATGTGTTGGCATGCAAGCGCAGAACTGTCAGTCACAGGTAAATGCTGTTTTGTGTGACTGTTTGATAAAATTTTGAGGCTGGCGTTATCAGATGGCACCTAATGAGGCCTTTACACCAGAGGGCAGATTTATCAGATGCTGGTTAATGCGGCTTGTTGCTGTGCATTGACTTCTACCATCCCCCCTCAAGCAGCCCCTCCCTCTGGGTGAGAAGATATGCCCCCCTATGGGGTGAGGAGGGGATACATGCTAGACTGGTGGGTTTAGTATGGGGACCAAGGTCACGTCTGGGAAAGAAGGAAAGAAGGAGAGGACCAAAAAAAAAAAAAAAAAACAGAACAGTGTGGGTTCTATGTGAGAGACTCAGCACAGCTGCCACAAACTGTTGGGCTGCAGACAAAAAAAAAAAAAAAAGTGGAGAAAAATGTATTTCATTGTGTTGCTAAAATGGGGTCTGGGGACTGCGGCGATGGCCTGTTTGAAAAGCGGCGTTAATATATCAAGAGGTTTGACCTCAGCCAGAACAATGCGAGTGGCCGGACAACACACAACCAGAGCTACGGCCGCGGAGGAGTGATGGGGCGGGGCCAAGCGATGGGAAACAGACTCCACTTCCTGTTTTTCTTTCTGTATTGTTTCCTTCCCAGCTTGACCTGGCCTGTGGACGTGTGAAAGTGTGTAAGGACTGTGAGGTACAGGGCAGTGACCTGTGTGTGTGTGTGTGTGTGTGTAGATGTGTGTGTGTAGGTGTGTGTGTGTGAACTTCAACCTGGCTCCTGACTCTGGACAGTCAAACAACCCATTCTGCGAACTCTTAGTAGTGTTGGCATTGGTCACGGTGGGCAGCATGTGCATCTGCTTTTGAAATTCGCCACGGCTCATAAATCCAAGATTTTCTTTTACTCGACATCCATAAAATTTTCAGCGGTATTTCTAGTTTTGCACCTGTTTCTCTCAAAGGGATGTAAAACAAGAACCTCGCCAAGGTTTACTGTTCTGTAACCGATCTCGGCTGTTCTCCAGTTTGCTGAAGAAGTTGTTCTTAGGAGGTCTCACAAAACATTTTCACATCTTAAGACTTTACAACCACAAACTTGTAACTTGAACCCCCAAAAATAAACTCCAAGGCAAACATGTACATTCAGAAGTCGCCTATTTAATGAACATAATGAACCAAACATAAATATCAAACGTGACTTGTTGACTTGTGTTCTCTCTACACTCGTCTCTTTTTCTCCTCTTTCCTGTTAACCTTTCTTTTCTCCTTTCTTTTGCATCTCCGTGTCCATTACATTTGAAATAAACCCAAAGAAAATTCTAAAAACGTTTTATCAAGGGAGTATATAATGCTATAATGCTCCACTCATGAAAGCAAATCTGTCCTGACCTCAACACTCCAACAACAATTCTGAGTGGCACACTGCCGGACAGCACACGTTTAAAAATCAGAAAGAAAAAAAAAAACTATGTAAGCACCCTCACTTTGAGCTCCACGATACTCTTGTTGTCCTTGGATGTCAGTTTGGGGTCCTGGAACAGGGGGTCCTCCACATAGATTAGATCCTTCTGGTCTGTCAAGTAGCCATCCAAGACAAATGCCACCTTGGTGACCACCGGCGGCTGCAGGGGTAGCTTAGCCAGGGAAGGCGTGGTGCACTGGATGGAGGTCCGGTTTTCACCATACACACAGCTCTGAAGAGGACACACACAGCAATGTTAAACAAACAGAAATGCTAGAAAGGACAAACCCCCCCCAAAAAACGATGTCTGTGTTCTCAGTTTGGCAACTTTTTTTTTTGCACCAAACACATTACACAAGGCAACAGCTGCTGCCTGAGCGTTTTATCTCATGCTGGCTTGACAGTTTTTGTCCAGATACGGGCCTCCATCTGAGAAACAGACATGTTATGGGATGGGAAGCAGAATGTTTTGGTGATGATGCTTTCATTTTCACGTGTTTCATTCAATTAGGATGGAAAACTCAAAAAGCAGAACAGATTCTAGTCAACGAATGTATCATGACAGTTCAATGACTGACAGGGTTTTTAACATTTTATCAAAAGTCTTCCCTTCCTCTAAAACAGCACAATTAAAAAATTAAACAGTCACACATACGTTGTACAAGAGTGTTGAAATATCACGAGAAGAAAATTGTGCGAGAATAAAATCGTAATTATGAGAATGAAATAATAATATTAAGAGAAAAAAGTAATACAAAAATAAAATAATATAAGAAAAATAATAACTTTGAAATTATCCAAGAATAAAGCCATAATATTACCAGAACACAAAGTCGTAATAAGACGAGAATAAAATCTTTTTAATGATGTGAACATCAAATTGTCAGTAACAGGATTTTGTAACTACTGGAAAGAAAGATGAGCTGATCACATGAGACATTAATAACTCTATCCAAATGTTGCTCTTCTTAAAACATCTTTGTTCTCGTAATTGTACGGCTTCCTTCTGGTAATGTTGCATCATTACTTTGCAAATGCTATGACTTTATTCTTGTAATAAAAACTTTGGAAAACTAGTTGCAACTGGTTGCTGTGTAGCTGTTTAGTGGCAGGAATGCCACGACTTTATATTCAGAAGTGTTCAAATTATGTCTAAATTGTGTCACTGAAGAATGCTGTTCAATGATTCAGCTGCTAAATCCTCTTCTTCGTAACAATATTTGGTATTGCTGCACTGATTGCAGTTTTCTGGCTGATTGCTGATTACAGATTTTTAAAACGCCTGACCTGCAGATTCCAATTTCGGTCAATGATGATTTATTCATTTATTTTTTTCTGAAATGACCTGGTGGGCCAGTCTGCTAGTCAAATATCTCTCAGGAGAAAACAGAAGAGGACAGTGGCTGATTTTTGAATCATTGCTGAGGTAATGATTCAGAAATTATTACCTCAGCAATGAGGTAATGATTGCTGAGGATAAGATTGGATTCATGTGTAAGTCGATCAACAATCTCCCAAAACGAAGGAAATCATTACAGATAAATCACCCACTAATAGTTGGTTTCTTTGTGGCACTGTAATTTTGTATCAAGAAGTGAACAATTTCCTTCGTTTTGGAAATTTCTTTTTTAAATGTCCTTATCTCTACTGGCCAGTCCTGAGAAAATAAACATATTACAGTTCTACATAAAAGCCATTTAAGTCATTAGTGTCTTTTTTTCTGCTCCAGTTTTTCAATGTCAGGTCTCTTAAGCAAGCCATTGCTCAACTGTAGCAGTAGTAGAGCTTACACTACCTCCATCCTATGCCTTCCTATCAGTTTAGGGGGTGGACAGGCTTCCATGACGACTGTAGTAATTCAGTCACACAGTGTAAACATGGGTTACTGTTACCGTCAGGACACAAATCCTTCAGATACACACAGGTGCAGCCAGGAGAAAGCATGCTGGTGTGTGTGCGTGCTGAAAGATCAGTGTTTATATTTGCTCTGCTGGAGGCAACATGTTTACCTTCTGGGTTCTAGAGTAAAATGCTTACAGCAGTCAGTAACCCACATGCATGAGAGGTTAAAACAAAGAAACACTGTTGAGATCGATGTGCTTCCTTTAACCTTTGACCACAAGCAATGACACCTGTACTCGGTTGATTGGTGTCCAAAAGTTACTTGTTTCAAAACAAGAAGATATATTTTAATTAATTTGATGAAAATCTCCATAATTGGGTTTATTTTTTATAATGATTGTTGTGGCATTTTTTCCCCCAATATAGGTGAATTTACCCAATACCTTTATATACAATTCCACTCGATTGTCATCTCCCTTCAGTGCTCCATGTAGGATTCCTCCCATTGAGTTTGATTTCTCTGGTTGAGTTTCAAGCGGGCCGACGGGGGAACAGAAGCAGGAGTTGTTTTTGAATAGTGGTCTGCCTTTATACGGTTGTAGCCTGGCAAAGTCAACAAAGTCATTCCGACTTTAATTGGTCTAACATTGAGCGACTAAAGTTGGAGTTGGCTTGGTTGTTTACAGCACAGGTAGGCAACTTCTGGAAAATTCCTACTGTACTGTACTGTGCTGCATTATATATGGCAAAACATTTGGCTAAAATCAGATCCAACCGTTTCAAATTTCAACAGAAAGTCATTGTTTCTCAATAGTAGAGGCTCCAGACTCTGAACAAAGCAAAGTGTAGAACAAACGACTGATTAAACCAGGCAGGAAGGTAGTTTTTACGCAATAATGGCTTATATTTGCTTACAGTTCTTCTTCTTTATTGACAAATCGTCTATCTTTATTCCATGCTGTCCTCTGCATCCTCTACCTTCACTCCAAATAACTCCATGTCTTCTTTCATCATCAGTCTCCTTTCTGGGACTTGTGCAGTGTTTTCATTAAATAAAAGAAACACAGCTGAAATCCCACCTGATTAAGTTCTTTTTCCCATTAGTCATTAAAATCGAGTGAAAAAAAAAGTCATTAAAAAACATCATCCTCCAACTACTTCCTGTTGTCTTCTTTGTATTTTGTGCCAGTGGCAACCTAGTTGTTGATCATGTGACTCTTGTCACATGATCAAGAGTCTTGTGGTGTGAAAAAAGTGTTTCCACTTTTACAAGAAGAACCAATTTTGATACGGCCAAATGAGCCCAGTGCCAAAAGGTTTTATTGAAAAACAAATTTTTTTTTGTGTTTCCATTAATCTAATTTATTTTGAAAGTGTCAAAATGCACAATGGAAACACAGCTGCTGTCTATCCTCTGAACAATTTCCAGAAAAACCTCCAGCAGGCCTTAAAATTACATTTCGAATGTCCTTTATTATTTTGTGAAAATAAAACTATTCTTTACAAAGGAGAAACGTAAACAAGGTCATATTTGTAAAAGCTGGAGTCTTCAAAGTGGAACTCAAAAGTACTTTGCGAACTGGCTAAAATCTCACTTTGAACACTCGGGTCTGTTTTCTTCCTCCCCGCAGAGCGCCACTGACAGCAGCAGCACTTCCTGTGTGGCTGAAACCTCTGACACGCGGAGTGAGCCATGGTAGTCCAGATGGACGCGCACAAACAGGCCGAAACCACGCAGGCATAAAAAATGGCTGTGTTTATGTGTGTAAGGGGCAGCACAAGCAGGAACCAAAACAGCCCAGTAAACCGGACTCAGACCAGCAGAGTAACAAACAGGGCCGTACGGTACGGCGGGCCACCGCCAGCCCGCTCTGCGTTGCCTCCCCACAGGGGCAGCAGAAAGGAAAAATACCCAGTGAATTAGAGGAAACCTCAGTCATTTTCATTGTTCAGTCGCTGTCTGCTCCGATAGGCAGACGAGGCTGGGAGCAGCTGTAAATACAATCGTTGGCTGGCTGAGCGGGAGCGGCTAGCCGGACCAGAGCTTAACTGTGGGGGTGATGAGAGAAGCAGCCATCCCCGAATCTCTGCCGACCCCTGAAGGATCATTAGCAAAAAAGAAAAAAAAGCCCAAGAGTTGCAACAAAAGCATTTGTCAAATCTAGAGTGATTTATAAGTTTGACTCTGTTTCCTGCTGTGTGATCAGCTCCTTGGGTCAGCCTGGTTTCCTTTACTGTAGATTGTTCTGGATTTCACACTTCCTTATTTTGATGATGTTTCATTTGTCATTACATATGAATGGACGGATCTATAGCAGATTGTTAGGACAGAAAACGCGGAGATAACCGGACATAATGCGAACAGCAGTTCAGCCTTTTAGCGGCCCGAGGCGAAAAGCCGTCAAGTTGTTTTGCTTTTGACGTCATGACGCTGTTCACCTGATGGCAGCAGAGTGAAAACTTTACTTGGAGGCTGTGATGATTCTGACAACAGATGTTTGACAGACAGTAAGGATGTTTCCATGACTTCCTCAGATCGCCTCACTATCTGCTGCAGCGAACAATCAGCTATGTACGACGGCGTGTTGGGGCCATTGTAGATAGAAAAAAAAGAGTCGCAAACATCCTCCAAAGAAAAACTCAGGAATTCTGAGATTAGTCTCAGAAAGAACATGGACAATTTCTGAGTTTGAAAAGTTAAACATTTTCTAAGACATTTTGAGATCAATCTCAGAAATTCTGAAAGGAAAAACATGGAGATTTCAGAGTCTCAAAAGTCAAAATACCACTTTGCATCTCGATCAATAAATCATAAAAATATGAAAATACAGTCATAGAACACACCATTCAGCAAACCAAACCAGAGAAAATGACTTTTCAAATGCCATCATTACACATCAAATATGTTGGTCAGTGTTCTGAAGCAACTCTAAACACGTGGGTTAAGAGTTGCGTCAGTGTTTTGGATGGTTTGACGTTTGTTCCAGATTTGTGGTGCATATAAGCTGAATGCTGCTTCTCCATATTTGGTTCTGGTTCTGGGGAAGCAGAGCAGAACCAAAACCAGAACCAGAAGACCTGAGAGGCCTGGAAGGTTGATACAACAGCAGCAGATCTGTAAGTCATTCAGTGATTTTTGAACAGTATTTTAAAGCCTCTTCTGTCAGTGGAAGGAATGTAGAAGTGGTTGATGTGCTCCATCTTCCTGATTTTAGTCAGAACACCAGCAGTAGCATTCAAAATCCAATTTTTTTTTTTCATTTTGGTAATCCTGAAAGGTTAAAATAAACATCCATAATAATGCTGGTATGATGTAAGCTTATTATGAATGATGCTAATGATAGTAGGTATGTTACACTCATAGAGTATCTTAAGAAAGAAAGAGAATCTGGTGTTGACATGTTGGTATGGGGCCTGGGGGCCCAAATGAGAATCTGCTTAGGCCCCAAAAAGGCCTGTGCCGGCCCTGACAATGACTTGTCTTCATTTCCTCTAATGAATTCAGGTTCCTCAAATCTGCAAACACTTTCTGCAACTTAGGAGGTTTGAAAAAAAAAAAAAAGTTACTCATTCACCTTGTTTTGGTTCCTGCTCTTTTGTCAAGCCCCGTGTGTGTGTGTGCGTGTGTTTGGGTGGGGGTGGGAGGGTATGGGAAAGGAAAGGAGATTCATGTGGTATTCAGGTGTCAGCTGGGAGGATTTAGTCTGCTGGGAAAAGAAAGGAAGACGAGCCTGACACGAAACAAACCGATACATGAGTTGACGCGACAGGTGCCTGGCCATGGCCGAAGCTCCTGTTCAATCCCAGATATCTGTATTAGTGAGGCCCTGCTGCCCTGCCGCGGCAACGGGAAAGGTTCACTTCACCCCTCCTCCTTCTGTCATGTAGATATAATATATAGGCAGTGGTGGGAAGTAACGAAGTACAAGTACAAGTACTTTGTTACTGTACTTAAGTACAATTTTCATGTATCTGTACTTTACTTAAGTAGATTTAATAATCTACTTTTACTCCACTACATTTTACAGTAAGTATCTGTACTTTCTACTTCACTACATTTCTACAAAACTGTCGCGTTACTCGTTACATCCAAGTCGCATTGCTCTTTTTTCCGTTAAAATGTGAAGTTCAGGGACTTAAGGTGGCGCCGTAAAATCCAAGCAATAACGTGACTTAGTGTCTGTTGTCACCCATCGCCTCCACCTTTACTCGCACGCGGAGCTCAAGACATGCGCAGTGGTTTCCCCTGAGCGGGAGAAGATGTCTAACTAAACGATAATAGCTGCATAAATCATAAAATATGACATGTAAAACCAGCAGCGCTTCGCTTTCACAGACGGTGGGGACTTTGTCCAACTTTTAGCGTCACTTAGAAGGAAAGCTTAAAGAAAGGTAAGATCTGTGGGCGTGATGCTAGCAAAGCTAGCTGTACTGACTGAGACACGTTGCATTGGCGATGAAAAAAAAGTTGTCACTCATGCGCTGAATTATTGTGTGGAGGTGTTGACTGAGGTGTCGCAAATATGGGACAACGTTGTGACCAAAGTCTGCATTGATATGACATTCAGGAACGATCCGATTCTTCTGGACGGATCTTTACTAAAGTTGATGGGACTGAAGCCTCACTGAGAGCCGTTCTTTGTTCTTGTGTACACACACATTTATTTAATTGCCGAATAAGTTGAACGTATGAACACAGAGCATGCTCACTGATTGATTTTGTCTCCTGTCATGGTGGCAAACATGCAGTGGGAGGGTGGATGAGATCAGTCATGGTGCTCCTTCTTCTTGTTGCGCCGTTGGACAGTGTTCATAGTGTTGTTTACAGTTAATTGCTATGTTTCATGGTTTAATGGTGCAGACAGTTGTGGTTTCTGACATGGGCAATATGGGCAACCGCCCAGGGCGT
>NW_015113201.1:425692-426284 GCF_001443285.1 Poecilia latipinna
CTTAAAGAAAGGTAAGATCTGTGGACGTGATGCTAGCAAAGCTAGCCGTACAGAGACACATGTTGCATCTGCGATGAAAACAAGTTGTTACTCATGCCCTGAATTATTGTATGGAGGTGTTGACTGAGGTGTCGCTTATATGGGACAACGCTGTGACCAAAGTGCAATATAGTGATATGACATTCAGGAACGATCCGATTCTTCTGGACGGATCTTTACTAAGGTTGATGGGACTGAAGCCTCACTGAGAGCCGTTCTTTGTTCTTGTGTACACTGCAATGTATATATATATCTATATATACACACACACACACACTTATTTAATTGCCGAATAAGTAAAAGTTGAACGTATGAACACAGAGCATGCTCATTGATTGATTTTGTCTCCTGTCATGGTGGCAAACATGCAGTGGGAGGGAGGATGAGAACAGTCATGGTGCTCCTTCTTCTTGTTGCGCTGTTGGACAGTGTTCATAGTGTTGTTTACAGTTAATTGCTATGTTTCATGGTTTAATGGTGCAGACAGTTGTGGTTTCTGATATGGGCAATATGGGCAACCGTCCAGGGTGTTATTTTTATAGGGATGGCAGGA
>NW_015113201.1:431098-437033 GCF_001443285.1 Poecilia latipinna
TATATATATATATATATATATATATATATAATTAATCCCAGTTAAAGCAGTTCTGCACTTGAGGTAAGAGGTTATGGAACTTTTATTTAAAAAATGTTTTTAGATATTTGTTAAAATGATCACCATATTGTGACAGTATAATATGAAACACACTGATCCTGGTCCTGCTGAAGGTTTCTCCTTGCTAAAACCAAGTGGTTGCTCTCCACTGTCGCCGCATGCTTAAGACGAGTGATTACTGCAGTCAATGACTCAAAGTAATTAGTTGCTCTTTCGTAGACAGGTAACATTTTACTGGACGCCAATAAATGATCAAATGACTCTGGGAGCTTTGTATGCTCTAAAAAAACCTCCCAAACAGGCCAAATCATGAGTTCATGCGCTGGAATCTGAACAACTGTACATAAACTCTACGCAGTTAAAAACGATGCATTCTGCCACGTCACAGAGATGTGCTAATTATAACGTACAGAAACCAATTGTAGCATTTGGGTTTGTGTATTTTTAGAGCGATATCGGCTGCTGGCTCCGTTCAGCTCTTATCCAGAGCGAGCCGCTTCAGTGTTTAGCCTTGGCGCGATCAGACGGTTTGTTCCCACCCGGAAGTTTCCAGGTCCGGCGCCGAGTGCCTGCTGTTGTCCGTCAGTTCCACTGGAGAGGCTCGCCGTTAATCGATTAAAGACGCAGCGATGACAACATCTGGAGAGGGATCATCGGAGTTCTTGGGATTATAAACCTGATTTTGGAGCTTTTAACTTCAGCTTGCCCTCATTGTTGGTGTGTAATGAAGCTTAAGCCCCCCTGAGACCCATCAACCGCTGACCTGAACACAGGTCAACGACCAGAGAAAGGGAAACTGAAACGCGAGACAGCAAGAGTGGGCTCTCTCTCTCTGTGTGTGTGAGGGCAATAAAAAAAGGATATTCCATCACAAAGAGTTGAGATGGAACTCTTATTTGAAGAGTGTGTGTGTGTGTGTGTGTGTATGCATGTGTGTTTACGGAGCATGTTATTATCTCCTGACTGAACCTGCAGCGGCGTGTGCGTCAGGATGACAGATAGCATCATTACAAGGCACTGCGTGTCCTCAAACCGTCTCCCTTTGGCAAACAGCAGCACACCTTCCCGCGCCGCGTGAACCAGGAAACACTTTCTGCTCTAACAGAAGGCGCTTCAGTCAGCCATGTCGTCATTGTGAGGACAGAGAGAAATGCTGCAGAGAAAGTTACAGAAAATATCTTTGGACTTGTTCTTCTGCTTTGTTCTGCTTCCTTAGAGTGAGTCTCAAAACATACATGTTTATTTACTTATTTTTAGAGCTTCATTTTGTGTTTTTCCTTTAAGACAGTGAAATTAGCAGCAGCAGCAATAAAACCTTTGCCTCCAGGCATAAAAATTGACAACAGTAGCCAGTAAGCAGTGGTTAGGGTTACGGTTATGATCACTATTATTGCTCCTTGTCATTTCCAGTAGTTATATAAAAAACTTTGCTTGCACAGCACTAGAGCAGCCAAAGGCATGTTGGACATCTGCAAGTTTTACCTTCAGCTTCTATGTGCCACAAATCTGGATCAAGCATCCAGAAAACTGCAAAGCTGTTTTAAGTCAAGACTGAAAGGCACCTGAACCATAACAACAGGAACATTCACCAACATGTTTGCTGTGTAACAATGATTTTAATGATTGCACTTGACAAAATGTAATGTTTAAATGAACCGTAGAAATGCACAAATTGAAATGTGGAAAATACATTTGCTGAGTGTAAACACGCCAATTTTGAAAAGACTGACATTTTTCGATAGAAACTTTTTTTTTGCTAAGATAAAGTGTTTTTTTGTGGCCTTATTGAAATGGGTGTATTTTATAAAACTGCAATGGAAACTTCTGTGTTCACATCACACAAGTCACGCAATCAACGACCGGATGTCACTACTGGCGGAAACGACAAAGAAGACGTCAGGAAGTGGTCAGAAGATGATGGTGTATATTTGCTGATTAATGATTGAATTATGAACATATCTCATGTAACTACCATTTGTTTTAATGACAAACGGACGTATTCATGTGTGATTTCAATTTAATTTCTTATTTAATGGAAACACTGCAACTATAATATTATGTTTTTCAACTTCAGAAGAACATAGACAAAGATTTGTGTTTATTTTTAATGGAAACACTTGTGTGATGTAATGATGTTTTTATATTTTTTAGCACTGAACTGCGTTGTTGCGGAGAAGCAATATAGAAATAAACTTGATTGATTGATTAAGGTTTATATTCCTTTGTTGTCAGAAAACAAACGAAAACACAAAGAAGACAAAACTATCAGAGTGACATTTTTGCATGACCCTCACATGAACAGATGTGTTCATGTGAACTTCAAACCAAGTCTAGTTTTGTTTGGACTTATGAACCGGGTGAGGTTTTATATGCATTAAACACCTTTTCATTGCCTTCGTAATTGAGCACAGTCAACTCTGGAGGCTTGAAAAGCAGCGTGGTGAAAGTCATGTTGAATAATTTCAAACAGCTCCAGGCTGAGAGTGTAAAAAGCAGCTGTGCTGAGGCAGAGATGACGCTTCCCAGACACAAGGCTGCGCGTCTCAGTGCCGGGCCCGGTGGAGGTGAGCGGAGCCAGCGGCTCCATGAGGTTCTGCTACTGTGCGTGAGTCACGGGGTGACAGCTGGATCCTGCAGAATCAGACTGTGGAGTTTCCATTTCCTGTCCTCTCATGTGTGTCTGAAACTGTAGCCGTTTTCCTTTGTCAGGAATTGTTTCTCTTCTGAAACGCTTTCTCGAATGCAATTTTTTTTTTTTTTAAATGAGAATAACATTCATGTGTCTGAGGTAGTGAAATGTTTATTAGCTCCCATTTTCATTTTTTGAGTCAAATTGAGTTCGGATGTGGAAAAGACCCAACCAAGCCGAGTTCATGAACTGAAAGTCATCAGTCAAAGGTAAAAAAAAATGCATACATGCAGCTCCTGGGACGGAACAATTCAAGTTCAATAGAGCAAGACAAGGCTTCAGAAATGTTTTACTGAAAACTAAAAATCATTTCTTATCCCTTCAAAAATGAAGGTTTCACAAATCACCAGCTCTTTCACAGAATCTTCAGCTAGTCAGTCATTCCAGTCTTTCACGATTCCACACATGCGGGAAATCAACATGTCCCTGTCCTTTCTTTACTCAGAAGCATAATTGTGATTTTATTGCAAAAAAAAAAAAAAGCAAAAACATTATTTGTAGGTGGTAGTATTTTGAACTTCTACTTCACTGCTGCCTCAGCTTTACTTGGTGTCAAGTTAAAGTATGCGGTATTGTGAATAACAAAAATGTAGCAATTTAACATCTTTAAAGAATGTCTTTTATTTGCTTGGTATTTCCACATCAATTTTCCTTTTACTGTAAGTTTTCCAAGTGGTTTAATAAGAAAATAAAAAAGATATGTAAAAATTCTTTGCAAAAATTAACACTATGAAATTTGTGATCTTGACTTCAAAAGTTGTAGTTTTTGGCTTTCACACAAGTACAAATTTTATTTTATTTTTAATTTTACATTTTATGAATTTCAAACTGGGTTTTAAAGAATTTTGGTTCACTGTAGAAATATCCAGTTATGTTTTTATTAGTTTAAGAAAGTTATCAATCAATTAATCATTTTCTAAACTGGAACGTTTTCTTGACTCAGTTAACTCAAAAAAGTCACTGAATACTTTCAATCTAATAAACAAATAAAAGAAAAACAATCCTGATGTAACGTGTAACGCAACACATTGTGGAAATGTAGTGGAGTAAAAGTTGAAAGTATGGATGAATGATGAATTAACTATGTAAGTTAATTAAGAATATATAAAAAATGTACTTCAGTAACAAAGTACTTGTTCTTGGCTACATTCCACCGCTGAATATTAGAAACAATCGTTAAAATCGATTCCCACCGTCCAGCCCGCTTTGGAAATAAAACTCTCTTCATCATCTTGCAATCTCAGTCAGACAATATTAAAACCATGAAGAAGAAACATAAAGCGTGACTCTGTCTGTTTTATTGACGGCAATTCAAGATAAATGATAGTAAAATGCTTTTCACAGCAGCGTGCAGTTAAAGTGAATGATGCTCATATTTGATCAGACCTGTTGGATCGCTCTGCATCTGAAGACATTTTAAACCTGTGCAGGTGTGTGAAACTCAACAAGAGCACTCTACACACCAGAATCCAGTTTATTCTAAACTCATTATCTCATTAAAGAGCCTCGCATCTGACAATGATTGGTCAGAACTCATCCTTTTAAGTCGTTTATCGGGCAGCATAAGGAATGGAGTGACCAGCGGGATGTAAATGATCTGGAAGCGGTTTTCCTGCTAGGAGTTAATAAAGTTAAAGCTGCTCTCTGCTTAACTTTCCATCACTGCTATGCTACAGTTTACTTCACAGCTTTTAATGAGGCAAAACTTAATGTGATTATCACAAATCTAATCATATTTACTCATAAAGCACTTTTAAAAAGAGTGCTGTACGATAATGAAAGGAAAGAGAAGCGATTAGAAAAAAAACAGATCAAAGAACAACAAGCAGAAACACACAAAACATTTGAAATCTAAAAAGAAAACTTGAAAGGAAATGAGTTAAGTCTTAAAGGAGAAACGTCAGGGATTCATGAAACATTTATGAAATATGTAAAAATACAAAAAAATGTAGCTTTTTAAAAAAAATTATGAGCATCTTATGAGACAAGTATTGATAATCAAACATGGAGAATTCTAAACTTAAGGGGCTGAATGAAAAATCTGGTCAATGTGGCAAGTTTTTTGTTTTCCCGATTGCTTGATTTATCGTCAGAACAATCGACAGATTACTAAAATAATCATAATCAGCAGCAACTCCAATGTTGTGTAAGAGAAATGCTGGGATTAAACTGTATGCAGGAATTTATCAAATATGAGTTTGACTGATCTTGTTGAGTGCAAGAAAGGAAACGGGTGGAAATGTGTTTCCTTTCAGCTACATCGAAACAAAAAACTGTTTTTCACGGAGTGTTTCTTCGCTTTGTTCCAAGTGAGGATTTAAATGTGTCAAGATCACGGCCTGATGGAGAAGCTTCCTGTCACACTCACCACGTGGAAGACGGCGGTGTCCTGAGCCGTCCTGAGAACCATCTGGGGCTGGAGGCCGGACTGGAGGTAGGAGCCCTGAGCCGAGACGGTGCAGCCTCCGCTACGGCGAGGGGACGGAGAGCAGTGTTAGCATCAGACACAGGAGATTCCCGCCGGGAGGCAACTGCTGTTCGCGTTAGCAGCTCGTCACCTCCCACTCACTTCCTACTGCTGTAAAACTCCGGCATTAGTCTGCCTCATCCCACCCATCATCGCTCCTCTGTCAGGCGATGACACACGGACGAGCTTAGGTTCACATTCGTGGCAATTCTAGCGTGACGTGCGGAGACGCCGGGGACCAAAATGAGAACCGCGTTTGGACCCTCACCTCACGAAGGAGCGCAGTGGCTGGATGCTGCTTATGACCGGGTCCTCATTGTAGGTGAACGGCACGGGCGCCTGGCGCTCCACCGAATCCACCGTCAGCTTCACCGGCTGCTCAGACGGGACGGCGTGTGTGTGCGGTGGCGTCTTACAGATCAGCATGGAGAACGACAGGCTGAGGGCGGAACGGTGCAGAGGGTTACAGTTAGCTGTTAGTCCAGCAAAGGATTCTAAACACTTAAAGGGTCAGTGTTATGTTTTCCAGCTGCGAACAATCAATTAACTATGTCACCTTCAGGTGTTATAAAGATGCTGTATACATATCAAAAATGACATAAAAGAAATTTTACTGTTATAACACCTTGAAATTGGGCCTCTGTCTCTTTAACCCTCTATGGCATGACTTTTTGTTTTTTTGGGGAAAAAATATTTTCCTGCATTCTTTGGGAGCTTGT
>NW_015113201.1:441735-471370 GCF_001443285.1 Poecilia latipinna
CTCAAAAAAGTAAATTTTACATACTACTGCCCCTTTAAGAAAAAGAAGTATAAAAAAAGAACACATGGAAAGCTTAGACTGTATGCAGGAAAAAAGCAGAAGGAAAGAAAGAGAGAGAGAAACCAGGACTTCATTTATTGAAGTCCTGGTTGCGCATTACTGACCTTTGGATCTTGCAGCTTGCCTTCCCTACAGTCACCACTTGTTTGTTTCCAGTGTCCAGAAAGGCTCCTCTGATAGTCAACATGGTGTTACCAGACTTTGGACCAAATGTGGGAAAGATGTTGTTGATCACAGGGTCCTGGATGGATGGATGAATGGAGAGGAGATAAAGAGTTTATTAAAGGCTGTAGTAATTAGGTACAACCTTCATTTGCAGCAGATCAGACAGGAAATGAGACCGAGAGAGAGGATGAGAGAAGACATGCAGCAAAGGTTCAGAGTCTGGAACAGGATCCCTGATGGAACTTCTACACTGCGAAGCGCTCAGGTGCAACCTCTGCTTTTGTACTGGAAAAACATTAAAACCAGATGAGAAATAAAATACAGTGATCCCTCGCTATAACGCGGTTCACCTTTCGTGGTCTCGCTGTGTCGTGGATTTTTTTGTGCAGTTTTTTTCACAGTGCATTGTGTTCTGCGTCCTGATTGGCTAAACAGTCTCCGAGCTCCTTCTCTACCTGTGTGCCAATAACGTTACAGTATTTAAATATAAGTAATACAGATTGGCCTTTCAGGAGATGAAAGCTGAAAACTTTGAATGCCTGCTGGAAAAAACTGTGGTCAGAATCAGCGCAAAACCTGACCAGAGGCTCGCTTGACGAGATCCATCGCTCTGCCATAGATACAGCTGTGAATCTCACGGGGCAGGTTGGAGGAGACACTTTAGTGACATGACTCCGGATCACATTAAGGCCCGATTGATGAACACACACCCGCTGACCTGAAAACAGATTTTGTTCTTTGGTTTCAATGTAGAGTATTTAATTATGCTGTATAATAATTGTAAAAACTAAAGGTAACTACTTCGCAGATTTCACTTATCGGGGTTATTTTCGGAACGCAACCCCTGCAAAAAATGAGGAATTACTGTACTCCAGACTGACACACAGTCGTGGTCATCAGTGCACACCAGTGACTTTTTGAGCTCCAAGAATGAGGCAGCGACCACCGTGACAGACTGGAGGGTTTACTTTTATGCTGCGTAAACCAACACGTCTTTTCCAACATAGGCTCTATTTACACAGAAGAGGACATCTGACTTTGGACCAAATGTGGGAAAGATGTTGTTGATCACAGGGTCCTGGATGGACCCTGTGATCAGTCCAGTGATAAAGTCCAGTGCGATTTTATTCCAGTGCGAATAAAGTCGCACTGGATTTTATTCAAAAGTGTCAGACCAAATGGTCAAATAAAAAATGCAAGCTGCATTATTTAGATTTTTATTAGATATTTATTTAGATTTTTAATTGCAGAGAAAATTCAGTCGTTTTCCTTCCATTTTGTGTTGGTTTGCCACATGAAATACCTAAAATGTGTTTTGGAAGTTCTGCTTTTTATTGGGATAAACTGTCAGAAATGGCTGTGGATTTTGTAATGTACTATATAATCTGCACTTTGGATAATTATAGGCAGAAAAATCTTAACTGAAAGATGAGAAAATGGCCCTCATTTGGAGTCACTCTTTTCACTTCAATACAAAACAAAATCTATTCAGAGAGAGAAAGAAAAAAAAAAAAAAACATCTTACCACAAATTTGAAGCCTTCCAGTTTGGCTACCGCGTGGCCACTGGTGACCTTCACCAAGTGTCCGGACGGAGTGAAGTTCCCACTGAACGACGGGGAACACTGCATCTCAGTCCATCTGCTCCCGACCCCCCAAACAACACACAGACCAGGCATTATTCACCACCACAGCACCCAGCGTTTAGCCTAATTCAATGATCATGCAGTACCCAGCAGGAATGCACAAAGACTTCATCTTTATGTGGCATGGTGAAGGCCATCTTTTTAGAAAAATTTCCTGTAATGAAGTTGTTTGGAGCAATAAGGAGCTCTTGAGCGTGGATTTGGAAGAGACTAAAGATTGTATTCGGTGATTTTCTTTTTTTTTTCCCCAGTAATTTTTCTGTTAAGGTAGTCATGAGTTGAATGTGGCAGGCTGGGGGAGGGGGTGGAGGGGTTAAAGGGTGGATGCTTTTTAACATTCCTCCTTCCACACAATCAGTCCTGGTAGAGCAGCAGCCAGGTGTCTCTCTTGCTCATAAAACCAACTTAGCGGCTTTATTAAGGTACACACACCACAGCAATTCCCAAAACCTGGTTATTGCCAGTCAATAACACTAACCCAACACACACACATGCACACGCACGCACAGACACACACCTGTTGACATTGTCCTGTCTAGCCAGCTTGCACTGAGCTCCTGCCACTTCCACGTTCACCATCGAAGTTTTGAAGTTCTCTGTCTTGTCGAAGCCGAAGTTGCGTCCGCAAATAGTTACGGCTGTAGAACCCCTGATTGGTCCAGAGGACGGGAACACCTGTAGCAATGCAGAGGAGAATGGATCCGTTCTGATCAGAGTTCTGATCGAACCGCGAACTGAAGGCAGTCACAGTCATTCTGTTAGACCTAAATTAAAAAAAAACATTTCTTAGTTTTAAGAAAAGACCAGAATTGCACAACTTTCAGCTTGAACGGACCAGACCCGTGATTAGAAGTTTAGAGAGCACACCATACCCAATCACTGGCAAACACTCTTCAGAGTGGATGCAATTAAACAAACAGCTGGTCGCCTAAAATCCCTTTTATTTAGCTGATTTCACTGTACAAAATGATCACAGGGCGCTGCGCAGTCAGTTGAACAAACAGATAAGGATGCAAACCAAACTGGTCTTTTTGTCATAAACCTCTTGATGAGGAAAGAAGATGGCTGTGGACAGCAGCCGTCAATCGTAAGTGAATGAGATTAGTAATATGCAATCAAATACTGCATTGCAGAGAAGGTACATGTCTAATCACTCGTAACTAGCGATGCACCAATATGAACATTTCTGCCGACATCTGATATCAATATTCCTGCTATGGCTGATAACCAATATTTACTGATCTTATATGTTTTTTTCTACCTTTTTGACACCTTTGGGGGAAAAAAACACAACCAGAAACAAAAGGCAACAAGATGAAAATAAATATTGTTATAAATAATATAACATCAGCCCAGTGCTGTATTTAGCACCTGTTAGTCAGTTTAGTATTATCCGACCCTTGACCTCATGCTGCCATATTTATACCGGCTGTACTTTGTGTACCTTGGTGATGACCGGTGTGCAGTTGTCCTGACTCCAGGAGGAGGTGGAGGGACACTGAGGTCTTCTGGTGCAGCGGCCATCACACCAGCCACACTGCGTCACTTTGGATGACAGCAAACAAGATGTACACGTGGTCAGCTGACCACAGCCTGGGCCAATCAGAGGGATCTTGGTGATCTGGAAGGGAAAAGAACAGAATTTACAACAAAAACCTCTTAAAAAAAGGATAAAAACATTGAAATTAGGTTATTTCATCTCACTTCTACAAAAAATATGTAGAAACTGGACTGAAACCCAGTTTCAGTCCAGTGGGTTTGTGTAAAACTACATAATTAAAGGAAATGTAGCTACAGATAGTGAATAAAATCTGAATAGATTCCCGTCAGAATGATCTTGTGTTTCTTTTTTCTAATTGATGAAGTAAAGAACAAAAAGGACATGTAATGTTGTGGATAATGTGTGGAATCCTGTCTACCTTGCTGCCTGTGGCCATCAGCACGGCTCCCTCAGAGTGCGGCGTGTCTGGCAGAACTACGCTGGCAGAGACAGGACTGGAGTCCAGGCCGATGTTCACATGGGGCGACGTAAACCTGGAGAAGAGCACCTGGAAGGAAACACACACTTTACGAACATCTAGAACAGTCTCTGGTCTAGATACAAAACATAGCGTTTGTGCGATTGCATTAAAGCAATTTGACATTTCAAAAATAAATTTGCTTGATGGAAACACTGCAATTTCTACATAAAAACAAACAAAAAAAACCTCTCCTTTTTTGATAAAAAGTTTTGGCGCTAAATGAGGTGGTTTTTGTTGGCTGTACCAAAATTGGTTTGTTTCCCAAAACTGCAATGCAAGCACTTTTCCCCCATCCCAGGGGTCACGTGATCAACAACCAGATGGTTTCACTGACGCAAACAACAAAGAAGAAGATGACAGGATCACAGAATGTTTTTTAATGACTTATCTGGTGAACAAACTTAATCATGTGTGATTATAACTGTTTCCTGATTAACAAAAACACTACAAATGCAAAATTGCGTTCTTTTCAATAATAGCTGAATATTGACAACATTTTGTGCACATTTATAATGGAAACACAGCTACTGAGAACCAAGGAACCTCTCCGAGTTAATTTGATGTTAATCAGCAAAACTTGGTTTGGGTTGTGAGGTTTCAGGTAAAAATGGGTTTATTTATTTTTTCATTATCCTATTGCTCTCTTCAAAACTTCACAAACAACAGACTAAACAGAACGCAAGTGCTTAGAGTTCATAACTTCGACCTCAATGTCAGATGTTTGACAAAGACATTTGCTTTTCTTCCTCACAGTACATTCCTGCCAAAAGGGAAGCTAGGTCAGGACGCTCCGTCAGATGGCGGGATTTTATTCACTCACCACCTTTTCATTGATGCAGAGGTAGCCTAATAAACACCAAGAATAATAAAAAGTGGGACATGTCATATGCAGTCTGTATGATAGAAGGACTGAAGAAGCTAGAGGACATCTATAAGTTATTGCTGTGCTGTGCCAGCACACCTTGACAGGGAACTGGAGCAGAAAAACCATCCAGGATGTATCATCCCTCCCTGAGGCCTCTCTGCTTTGCCCTATTTTATAACATGACATTGAGTAAAGCAGAGTTGTGTGAACGCAGCATTTTTTCTTTTTCATTACTGTCAGTGCTAAGGCTTCTAAAAGCTCAACGACGCTTGGCAAGTCAGGCTCACTTCAGCTTAGGATCCTCCATAGAGACGCCACAGATCCAGCATGAACCCAGACTGGTTGGGTAAACTGAACATGTGTAGAGACATGCGAAAATTATTCACACCTCTTGAACTTTCTCACATTTTGTCACGCTACAACCATCATGGGAAAATCTGTCGACAGGACAACTACCAGTTTCCTCAAACCTGGTCTGTGGGGCAAAGTGGTAAAGGAGACCACTGGTGAGAGGAAGACATACAAATTCCCACTATATTCACTTTCAGAAAGTGGAAATGGACTTCTTATCATCGTTCTGTATGCTAATATTAGGTAAACATCAACCATCAACTCCAGGCTTACATACAATGAAATCTTGAATTTCACTAACACACCCACCCACACACACCCACCCACACACACACACACACACACACACACCCACCCACACACACACACACACACACACACACACACACACACACACACACACACACACACACACACACACACACACACACACACACACCTTCAGTGACACACACCTGGTGCAATACTTATCCGTTGTGGTTATGCTGCAGCTTTTGGCTTTGGAACAAACATAACTGAACAGGGTATTAATGGGGTATGTGGTCACTGCAGTAACATGAGGTTTTTCTAAATTATACACACACCCACACTTATATGTGCACACACACACAAGCACACACACACCTAGCAGCCAGTAACACAGTTAAGACAATCCAGTGGTGACTTGTGGTGTGTGTGTGTGTGTGTTTATGTGCGTGTGTTTATGTGCGTGTGTGTGTGTGTGTGTGTGTGTTTTATGGCATTAGCCAACGGGCTGCTGGATGCACTGAAGCTGTTGACTGTTTCACCCTTTGGTTCAAGCCTACGATGCGTCAGGGCATCCAGGAAAAACACAACACACTCAGCATAGTAAACTTTAAATGTACTTTTTTTACTCAGTTGGCTGAACCGCAGCTTGGCCTCTGGTTCCTCTGCTGACAAACATGTTGTTTTCCAGTGTCATTCTTTCACTGCTTGAACCTCATGATCAACGTTAGCTTTTGTGACAGCGAGGATAATAGGTGGCTTTCCGCAGGGGACAGGGCCACACAACAGCCATTTCTCTGGAGGTAATAGTGGTGTAAATTACAGCTTATTGTATTAAGGAGGCTGGGGGGAAGTTTGGCCTATAAACACTGGCACTGTGTAATTCCCACAGTGGGCCGACTGAAGTCGAGGGAACGCTTCCTGAGTCAGTCCACTGGGGGGGGAAACAACGTTCCTTTTCTTTCACTGCCTCTGCCCCATATTCCTTCTCGCTTTGTCCACCAGGGCTGACAAGGAAGCTCAAACGCATGAAAAGTTGACAGGTCCTTTTGGCCCAACGAACAATGAAGTTGATTTTGATGAGAACGTCTTGTAGGTTTTCTTCTGCGTAGCTTTAGACGGAGGCAGCAGGCGGTCAGGGGGTCATCAGATCAAATGCATACCAGGGTGACTTTGGGGAAGAAAAGTTTCTGTTTGGGTTCAAATGAAGGATCTTAGCGACTTGGAATTACAGAGTCAAAAATGAGTCAAAAAAAAAAAAATTGGACAATTTAAAAAATCTTACTGCCTAATGAGCAAACACTGATTCTTTCTAACAATGTTTAAGTAGAATGAAAAGTTGAGAATGCTCAGATTGGGTTCTGTTGCTGGAATAAATCTCTAGTGGAATTGGAAAGGAGTCTGAACTTAAATTTAAAACAACAAAAACCACAAAAACAGAAGATGTCTTAAAGCTCCGGCATGTAACTTTTATAAAACATGTTTTTTACATATGTATTAAAACGGTCACCTTATAGCGACCGTATGGTATGAGACAGATAAAATGTGAAGATCCATCTCCTCCACCCTGAGTGAAGAAATTAACGGCTCCTGACCAGAGCCAAGACTGTCAATCAACCTCATGTACTCACTGCTCAATGTGGTGGCTATGCTAACTAACCTGAGTGTTCATGACAGGCTCTGCTCTCAGGAAAAAGCTGTAGTTTATCAGAAGGGGGAGGAGAGGATGAGCAGGTGTGTGCTGGGGTGATTGACAGCGCTAAGACCCGCCTCCTGGCTCTGATTGGTTGTTTCTTGATAGCATTGAGAGAAGGCAGAGGAGTTTGATTTTCTTTCGCTTATTATGTGTCTCATACCAAACTGTCACCAAATAGTGACAGTTTCAACAAATATATAATAAAATATTTATCTTTCATAAAAGGTGCATACTACAGCTTTAAGCTGAGGACCACAGTGACACTTTTGAGAATATATGAATAGATAATTGACAGACTAATCCCATCTGAGTGTGAGCCTACATTTTGAGTAAAATGTTTTTTGTTTTTTTTTGTTTTTTTTTGTCATGTTTGCTGCTTTCATTTTACTTTAGGCTGTAATCCCTAAAACTGGCTAGTACTCATTTCTTCCTATTCTCATTCTTCCATCTGCTGCTTTTCTCTGTTGATTCTACAAGCAAAGACTTAAGCCTGGTCGTGTGACTGTGCGCTGCTTGCCACTGCTTAACTAAATGGTTAACTTCGTGAAGTTTAGACTCCTGCTTTAGCTAAAGCTGAAAACAAATCAACTTGTGTATGTTAGTGGAGATGGAGCCTGGGGGGAACGGGGCTCTTGGTATTGGGGTGAGGAGGGGGGCTAAGCGTGAAGTGGCATGGCTGGCTTTAGGACTGACTGTGGAAAAGCACGGCAACAGCTGCAAGGAACTTGCAGAATGCCGTGCGAGGGAACGCGTTAGGGAAGCCCGTCGTTCACCATTAACGTACCGTTCAGCCTGTAAGCCCCCTCGCTCCCCGCTGCCTCTGCCCTCCCCGCCTTTCCTTGCAGCTGTCACGCAGATTTTCCATGTCTCTGCTGCTTTTTTTCGTGCATGCTTTTTATTTCTTGAGTTTCGAAAACACGTGACGCAACTCAGCTTTTGCTTTTTGGCAATTCATTCCGTTGCGATAGTATTTTAACAATGCAACACAAATCGCAGGCTTCAGTCAGCAGTCATGACGCTGACATGTTGTTTTACTGATGGAACGACGGGTAAAGCAGGAAACAAGGTGTTGCATTCTATGGTGTGACATGAAACAACACAAGTTTGCCATTGGAAGCTGATTAAACTACAACAGCCTTAATATACACGCTGCACTGTAAAACATTTGAGCAGAATTTAGTTGTGTCTACTATGTTCTATTTTTAAGTCAAATAAAAAGTGAGTTTTAGATTTTGAACCTAAATATGTGAGTTTGTGAAAGATAAACTTACAGTAGAAAGTTGTGTTAACGTTTTATTCATTTTGTCAAACCGCCAAGAGCTGATTAAACTAGAGTGTTTAGGTTAGCACTTAAACAAAGCTTAAAAAAAAAGAAAAAGACAGGAGTGGGAACTATTTCCCAGAGTGCTTAGCAGCAAGTTTTTGTATCCTGTGTGTGTTATATTGATCTGACTCTTGTGTGTTAAGGCAAATGTTTATTTTAATGCAACTGACAGTTTGCAAAGCTTGAGGATAAGTCCTATTCACACTAAATGTTTCTGAACATAATTTTATTGTGATGTTTAATAAAATTCATTATCAGATTAGAAATTTTGTTCATGCAATCTGAAACAAGAATTTAAATTAGTAAAGTAAAAAAAGTTATTTTAAGTTATTTTAACTTGATATTAAGAGTGAAAATAATAGGTGAACTAGATGAGGGCAGTTTTTTATGATATTTGTGAAATAATTATTTGGTTTAAATTGCAGCATTAAGTTAAAACTCACAATTCAATATTAATTAACATAAAAAATAAGACATTTTGTTTCTTGTTGTTAAATCAACTTCATGAACTTTAAACAGTTTTCTTGTTGACTTTAATTGAATTGTCAAAGCAGCAGGTGGACTTTCATTTTAAACCACCTTCCAATGTTTTACAGTGTTCTTGCATTACTCAGCTGCAGCCTTCAGAAAGCCAGATTTGGCCTGATTATGAAACAAGAGAAATAAGAACCACAGTTTATGTGCAAAGTCATCCTCCAAATTATGTAAAGACATCAAACAATTAAAGATTAACCA
Organism: Poecilia latipinna; assembly: GCF_001443285.1. Lineage (NCBI taxonomy): Eukaryota > Metazoa > Chordata > Actinopteri > Cyprinodontiformes > Poeciliidae > Poecilia > Poecilia latipinna. The sequence goes on from NW_015113201.1 coordinate 450,844, forward strand.
GTGTCTGAAACATACTCAGGGTGTTGAAGTTTTGTTTACTCATGAAAAGGAATTTAATGTTATTTCATTCTGGCAGGTGTTTGGTCACATGGCAGACTTTAACTTCCACTCTTGGCACAAGATATTAAAACACCTCGATATCTCACCAAAGTGAAATCTGTCTGCACTATGCAGTTACTTCCAGCTTATGATTCTCTGGAGAAATATTTTGGACTGATGTTATGAGGCCCAGATATGAATGTGGGGTCTTTGAGCTTGGCATTCTGTGTATATCAATGTTTTAGCGAGTTATTTTGAAGGAAGAATTCTTCCAGTTTGAAGAATTCTTCTTCAAACTGGCATTGAAGAAGAGTCCATGAGTTCCAAAAAGCTTGTGTGACAGCAGTTTAGGTACTCAGTGAAGAAAGAAACAGTAACGTTACGTGACACAAACATTTTGTAAACACAGCAAAAATGCTGCCACAGGCCAACCGTTAGCTGCTAGCAAAGCTAAAGTTAGCATCCTAGCAGTCGGTGATAGATTGAAGGACTATTTCACAGTATTTTATTGAGTTCGGACTGTAATCATCACCTCTATTTCAAAATTTAAACTTAAGACTGATAGATAGCTCCATGTTGAACAGAGACCTGTTTTAAATTGTACAATTAAGGAGCATTGCCGACGTTTTTCTTATTTATTTATTTATTTATTTATTTATTTATTTATTTATTTATTTATGTCTAAAAACCAGCTTAGAATTGACAAATTAGAAAAAAAACCCTTAAAAATCCAACATCACACTGAGGTTTGAGAATCTTAAAGATTCCTCATGATTCTGTAATCAGTTTGGGTTTTGTTCCACTTTTAGTTATGTAACAAAAAAACATATCGTCTTGTTTTGTCGTGTAGTGTTTTTTTTAATGGCCTGGATGTATTTTGATGTATTCATGTAGAGCAGAGTGCCCAAAGTTGATCCTCCAGGCCCGGCATCCTGCATGTTTTAGTTTTCTCCCTGGTTTAACGCACCTGGATCAAATGATGGCTCATTAGATGGCCTAAGAAGAACACTGACATGCTGAAGAGATTGTTACTACCACCAGGGAGAGAACTAAAACGTGCAGGATTTGAGGACCGACTTTGGACACCCCGACGTAGAGTTTCTGCCTACTTAGTCCTAACAGAGAAACTTACATCTAATTTAATCACTCCCATGCAAACAAACACCTGCCACATAAAATAAAAAATAAAAAATTGAAATACTGCACAGGATTTTGGTTTTACCAGCACTTTGCGTTGATCTCCTTACCTGTATATGTCGTCCATCTGCCGTGCCGAGGTACGCCACAGTGCGACCATTGACTGGAACCACTGTAATCGATGTGACCAAGGTGTTCTTCAAGTCTTTGTGCCAGAACTCCAGCCTCTGGACAAACTGGGTCACCTGCAGGCGGTACATGCCCTCCTTCCCCTCGTGGATTCCTTCGTGGGGGTCGCAGTCGTCTGAGGAAGTCTGCAAAGAAACCAAACTGCATCAGACAAAAAAAAAAATCCAACCGAGAAATGTCTTTCTGTTGTGGTTTCAAGAGTGAGTTTTTTTTCTCCCCCCCCCAATATCACCAGCAATAACATCCGTTTATCTATTCAAAGGAGAATCTGGAGTCTGGAGTTGGCATAAAAGGCTGCTGATCACCAGAGATAATTAGAAAACTGCTGAGAAGGAGACAGGGATCACATTTCACTGTTCAAACAGAGTCTCTTAAAAACCACTTGCTATATAATATCATGTAGAACTATCTGTTTTCATATCTGACCCAGTGGGGGGGAGGGTTAGAAGCCAAACCTGCTAAGCCCCCCCCCACCCCCTTTAGCTACTCTTTCATCAGGCTGAGCTCGTAATGGAGGTCTGGCTATGATAGCACCTCTAGGGCAGGAACGTGTTTTGTTGGACAGTGAGGGCTGCTGGATTTCATGGGAAAAGGCCAGACTTTCATGCTGTTTTTCATTTCGCTGACTGTCTCCTACTGTCTCCACATGTTGTTTTTTTTATACTTTGTGAACCTCTGGTTTCTTACAGACTAAGGGTAAAGACCTAAATCTCACTTTCTCTTCACTGTTGTGTCTGGAGCTTCTAGATCTTACAGTGAAAGCACAACTTGTGTCCAGGGATTGATCCTCTCCCCATGCCTCCCCCACCTTCCCTTCCTGGCCAGTATTGTTTTACTGCCTTTACCCTTTGCCTGTTTAGTCATGGCATTCTGTCCCCGGCCTCAGATTTCATTAATTATTAATGACCCAGGGGGTGGCAAGTCTCTCGAGGCTCTTTGGGTCCTTGACCTGAACGCTTGACCAAGCTGTAGCTTTCTGCTGTTTACTCAGCTCTGGCGCGTGACCTCTCCACCGGAGCAATGGAGCGCAGGTTGAACGATCATGGAAACTCGCTAAAAATGTTGAGCTGAAGCTGAAAACCTGATCTGGACTTAACAACGCTCCAGTCCAACATATTCTTGCGTCCGATGAAGTCATAGCGCCATTATTTGCGGTTTGTGTGAACCTTCCTTGGTCATTTGTTTAGGCAGACAGGCTTTGAAGATGAAAAGAACAATAAGGTTGTAATAAATCTGGAAAGTTAATTTATTCTCTTTTTTTTCTGTTGACTTCTACTTCAGGAGATCAGGACTTCTAGAAGGGTTAAGATAAAATGTCAGAGACACGATCCGACCTGACAGGCACACGGTGGTTACATTTTAAAAAGGCTTAATATGAACCCAAGAAAAAGCTGAAGGAAATTGAAATTTGGCAGAACTTTTGAATGCATTCCTGCTGTACATCTGGGTAACAAAAAAGGCCAACTTGTCTGCCTTGAATTAACTAAAAAAAAAAAAAACCAAGGGGAAGATGGTTCAAATTGGATTAAAAAATGACAGTCTGTGACTGAAACCCATTAAAAACTGGATGACAGAAAGGACACGTAGGAACGAAGAAAAGAAAAAAAACACAAAATGTCTCAAGAAAAGTCAGAGGAGTGATTTCTCGTTTAGACATGAAGTAGAAGTTATGTGTTTTACAACATCTCTGCAGTATCTATTTTTTTTTCAGGAGGTTTCGCTTAAACCGTTTCACTTTTTGGAGAAAAAAAGTGAAAAGTACTAAGTAGTTGCTAAAACCAATTCCTCTTAAAAAATACCTGACACTGACACGTCACTGCAAAAATGATGTCATGCTGGATGAAACAGCAGGCCCTGGGCTGATTATTTTCAGAGCAAACAAACAGGACTTTGGTGTGTTTGTTGAAGCGGAGCAGTCTGATGTGATGGCGAGCGCTGAGCGGCATTCCTCTGCCTCTGCTGAGGTATTCCTGTGGATCAAGAAGATGAGATTGGACAGCGGAAGGCTGTTTTGATAAGTCCAGTTTGAAGCTGCGCTGCTGTTATCCTGGGCTGGTTCTTGGCTTGTAGGCAGCCTTTCCTGGGCTGGCTTGTGATGGGGTCCCCGCCAGGAAAACAGGTTCAATGACACGCTGAAGCCATCACGACTCAAATATGTCACTTCAATTAAAAAAGAAAAATTTAAAAAGCAGTATGTTGGGAAAAATATGGAAGCGTTTCCCATTAAAACCCGGTGAACAAACAAAACAGCCTGGCAAAGGTGAAGGAAGAAACCAGACAGGTCAAGGATAAAGTAGCCTGGTCGTTACCTTTCTACACAACGATTCTCATCTCCTAAGTGAATTTGTTCCATTGAGCTTAATTTCTCAGGATCCATCTCATCCTGGCCAATCAGTGAACAGAAGGCAGGCGCTCTGAACAATGATGTTGAGTTTCTGTGCTGTTTTTGCATTGTGGTTTCAGAGGAAGTGAACGGAGGAAGTTGGCCACGCTTCCAAATATTGAGTCGGAGCAACAGGAATGCTTAAGACATCTCAAATCCAGATCCAATTTATTTCTAAAGCACATTTAAAAAGAATAAGTTTGCCCAAAGCGCCGTACAAAACCAAGACAAATCAAAGAATAAACACAAAACAACATTAAAAACACACACATAAAACCAAAGACAATAAAAAGAGCATATCAACTTACACCAGGCCAAATGTTATAGAAGAAAAATAAATGTTTTAGAAAAAAACTTAAAAACAGGAAGCAAATATACTCGTCTAATATCCAAAGTTTGGGAGTCTAAACAAATAAAGCTCAATCTAAATTTCTGCCTTGTTAATTGGGATCAGTAAAAGCAGCTGGAAGCCAATGAAGGGAGGCCTGGATAGGTGAGATGTGCTCACATGTGTGTGTACCAGTTAAATAATGAGCAGGTCCATGTGGAACAAGCTGAAGATGTGAGGGGAATGCTTGAATACTCGACTTTTGCAATGCAGGGCAATGCTGGTAAAGATGTCGTTCTCTTTTCGCAGAGGGGGAAGGTTGTTCACAGCGCATGCAATTTCCAAAAACCTTCGTAGTGTAGCTGGTGCACCATGTGTCACAGCCAAACGTTAATGACTGGATACCATCACATCCTATCGTTTTTATCGTCTGGATGAAACAACGAGGAAAACAGTATTCCATTCTCTGAACATCTCATGAAGCTCTGTGTCCATTTACCACCTGAAAATGGAAAGAGTACGACACAAATAGCAAACATATCGAGACATGGCCATCTAAATAAACCCACAGGCCAGCCAAGGAAAGTCAACAGACCCTCCATAAGTCTGGAGGAGAGATCCTGAGCTCAGGTGGGAGCCTGCTGACTGGAGAACTCTCCATAAATCTGGCCCTTCTGGCAGAGAGGCAAGAAGAGAGCCATTGTTGAAAAGCATTGATGTGCTACATGTTCCAGGCTATTTTCTGAAGCAGTCTGTAAGCCATTCAACAGTAACCCTGTGGCACATATGGAAGATACTGTACACTTCTTGGCCCTATACTTAACCAGCAGCCATTGTCCCCAAAACAACGGCCCAGCGATTGGATTTCCATGTTGTGAAGCTCCCAAAGCTAGCGGCACTGCTTGGGAGCATCTAAAGGGAGGTGAAAGGTGATCCCTGTGGCTTAATGTCATTTTCCTACTCTCCCTGTGGCCCCTGGGCCCTGTGTGAATAAACACACTAATGCCTGAGCGCGAAGCCTTGGACTGGGTTACTCGCAAAAGTGCTTTTGAATATACAAACTGCATCTGCGGTGCAAAAATAGTGTAACAGCAGCACTGCTAATGTACGAAAATACACACCACGTTACTGAGGCTTATTAGCTCCGACTTAGCAGACTTGCGCACATGCTCGGACGCAGTCTGTCTCGTTTGCAGGGGGCGCTCAGCTGGCTGTCTCTCTGGAATAACAGACCTTTGACCTCTGGGTTGTTTGTGCAATGTTGTGCTCCAGGCAGCGGGCGTTTTGGTTGTCGCTGGGGTGTGCGAAAATGCATTTCTGAGAGACGGCAAAATGCAAAACAAATTGAAAATGAACACGTGCTGGTCAGGGTGGGCGTCCTCCGTCTGGTCTCTGACACGCACGATACTCTGCAACCTAAGTCTGTAGCAGTAATTACCGTGATGTGTAGGTGTTGTGTGTGCCCAGCAGCACAGGTGGCTGGGAGAAAGCAGTACACGGTGTCATGTGTTAATGTGTGTTTGCATGTGCGGGCGCTGCGGAGAACCAAGTGTTGGAGAATAAGGAGAGCTGACAGTAAGGTGAGAACAGGGCCATGGAGCTGCCCTCAAGATGTCAACAAAGACAACGGTGAGGACTGGGAATCACCAGTACAATAGATCAACACCAGTAAGGCATTATATGTAATAAATATAAGGCCAGAAAGATATTTTAATTAATAAAAGCAAATTGTATTTGCAAATATCAAAAGGGAAAATTCTCCTGCCATCTTGTAGTGTAAATGGCAGACAGAATTTATAATGATAGCTATCAGTATGAAAGTAGATCTAGGGAACTAGCATGTGGAGTTAGCTTTGACTTCTCTAAAGAAGTGACTGTTTTGAACATTCTGGACTCTCAGTAGCTCTGTCATATTGTCACATTTTTGTGAACTGAATGTTTCCCAAAAAACAAAACAAAACAAAAAAACCAACAAAAAAACTTCTTTCTTGAGGAATTCCAGTGCTGATATCCATGGTCCCCTGGAGGCTGAAGCAACATCTGTGAGGTCTTTGCTCTGAGCGTGAAAAGTGAGGAAGAAAGTTTTCACACAAACATTTTCATAAACTTGACAAAGCTTTGCAACGACACCGTTTAGACCCGATGATGTGTCCGGGTTGGCTAACATCTAAGAGCATAAATGGTTCAGTTAAAGCTGCTTTGAAGATAAATATGCATGTTCACACAACTGCTACAAAAAAGACTTAGTTCAGATTACATTCAATTTAGCTGCAAACAGCCTTTTATTCCACAGCATTCGTGTCCACTTATGCCCGTGTCTAAGTATGAAGAAACACAGTGAACCAATCTGACCTCTGAAGTTTTTCTAAAATAAATAAATAAAAATAAAGAAATTAAAATTTATTTTTGTTCCACTTCATAATAATGCACTACTTTGTGTTGGTCTACCACATAAAAGCTAAAAAAAAAAACAAACAAACAAAAAAAACAAACTCAAGTTTGTAGTTGTAATGTGAAAAATTTGAGAAAGCACAAGACAACATATGTGCTACCACTCATCTGCTCCATAGTTCGAAAAGCCTTTGATGAGAAAAAAGAAAAAAAGACTCCTAAATTAGATTTTGTACCTTTGGGATTTCCTTAAGCCTTGTAATGTGTCCAGAAGCTTCTGGACACATTACATACAGGATCCTCTCTGTCTTCAGACTTAAACTAAGTCAGCAGACTGCACACTGCTGGAGCATTTCTTCAGCCAAAAAGCTCTGGAGCCACACACCAGGATGCCTGGTCGATACAGATCCGTGGCAGTACGGTGTTCGGCCAATGAATGCTGTCTTGGCTTTACGCTCCTATAGTGAATTACATTTGAAAATTTGTGTCATTTCTTAAATGTTTTTGAAGTACGAAATGGCAGAGATGTTGTTGAGCTGGAAAGCATCGGGAATGACACAGTGATCATTTTTCAACATTTTTCTAACAAGCCACTTCCTGCACGAGACTCTTCCTGACCAAAACCCGAAATTCTCATGTGCCATGGGGGAAAAGGATATACCCTTGTTCAGAGCGGATGCTGAAAATATAATCTCATTGTTTCATGAAAATAGCCCTCTTTCAAATCCCCTCTAACAGACCCTGGAGTCAATGTCGGCCCTCAGACTTCATCATTCCCCCTTTTCACCTGCCGTCTTTCTTTGTTTTTTTCTTGTTTCCTTTCCCTCGCCTCCCTGCCTCACAAAAACATGTATATTCAGTTTTTAGATGAATTGTAGAGATGTGTGCATCAAATCCAGAACAAATGCAAAAGAATTTGGTGTGAGATGTCATGATCCACTAACAAAGGGATCTCGTAACAACCTGGGCTGAAAGGTCGCTTGCCAACGAAGAAGTGAATATCAAAAAAGCAGAGTTACAGTGGTAGTGTCAAAGACAAGACAAGTTAATTTTTAGATAAATGTGTTGTATTCTGAAATTGAACTGTTTTGCCTTAATGACCACTGTTGGAGAACAAAGCTAGCAAGCCTATGAACACTATATGGGATCATGTGTTATGGTTTTGCTGGGCGAGGGATCGGTGTTCTTCACTTCATGGTTTCATAAGGACTGAACAGAAAGACTGAAGCAGTCATCCACCATGAAGACAAAGCTTTGGCTCAAATGACCCGAATCATTAAGCAAACCTGTTACAAAGTGGCTAAAGGACACCAAAGACAGAGTCAGTTTAGCTTGCAGAGCTAACAAGTATCTCAGTCTCGAAACCTGACTCAGGCCACGTTCACCCGGAAACAATTTCAGGTGCATCTGAAAATGTTTTTTGCCTTTTTAGGCTGTACGTCCATGTAGATTTGGTTTCTTGGGAAACCAGAAACGATCATTTTTCAAACCGGGCTCCAGAGCGGATGCATTCCAGAACATTTCGTGTGTGACCATGCTAAGCCCAGTCGTTTTTAAAGCTACAATGTCAAAGCTTTTTCTGTGTGTGTCGTTCTCTGGCATTGTTTCAGTGCCACTGATTGGCCCGGCAGACACAGAATACGATTGGCCCGTATTCTGTGGTGCTGCATTCTGCTGTGTGGACGCACCAGTTTTCTGAATCGTTTACAAAAATGATGCTGGCTCTGTCAGGAGGAATGAACCAAGAGTTCAACAAAGAGAAGCATACAGAAGGGTAGGCCACTCAAAAATGTTTGACACAAGTCACACAGTTTAAAAAGGAAAGCAAAAGGGAACTCTATGAAATAATAAAGAAACATATGTCAATCTCATTATCCTCACTTTTCGCAAATAATTTTGGTTAACTTCACTGAGCCAAAACAGGAAAAAAAGTGAGCATGTGTCTTTTTATGCAGTGCATGACTTTTCAACAGAATGCATACGGTTGAATGAGCTCAGTGAAGAAACAATCCTCAGCTCTGCTTACTGACATTAGTGGGATGAAGCCTGGCAGGTTGAGTGATTACTGCGCATCCTCTGCTTCCTTTAAAAGTCTAAAATATCGTCTCTGAGAGCACAGAGGGGATGATTTTTCACCTCTGCTTCACAACTTCTGCTCTGGGATGGATCACAGTATATTTTTACTCCTTTTCTCAGAGATAGGGGATTTATGTGATTCAAAACAAGGCAAAGGAATTATAGACTACTGAGACCGCCGTGGAGGCCAGAGGACAATCGAAGCTGCTCTCAGGAAGCCGTCTGATTTCACCACTTTCTGAAGGAAAATACACATTCTTGGGATGAGCTTTCCAAAACCGTTCCTGCAAATACATATTTCGGTCAGGCTGACTTAGGTGTCAACTTGCAGATCTAAAGGGATTAGCGGGGTCGACTCCCTAACAGATTCTTTCCAATCACAGCAAAGGTATATCTAAAGAGAAAAAGAGTTCACAAGAACTAGTTCCAAACTGACACATTCAGGCTAATATCAGTGGCAGTGACGCAACAGGCAGCTCTTTATGGCGCTAGTTGGGTTAGCATCCATGCCTCTCTCATACTAGGTGTTTCATAAAAACCTCAGACATATGAGATACATTACATCATGTAAACCCTGGAGGCCTGCATTTTCCACACCAGACATATGGCGGACGACTCCTGCTGGACTCATTCTGTTCGTCTTGACTTTTATTTGCTTAAATAATGAAGTCTCGCTGACATCTGTGACATCTACAGTGAAGGAGCTCCACCAGGGAGCATCATGGGAGATGCTTCTGACTTATCACCGGGATGGACAAAGAGGAAACTGCATCAAGATTTAACCTGGTTTAAAGGTGTAATTTCATAACCATTTCAGAAAGTTTACTCAAACTATATCTCAAAGTCTTTCTATAGGTCTGTGTTCCTCCAGTCTGCTGATTTCTAGCAAAGTTAACTCCTAAAACAATATTTTTATGAACAAAATCTGAAGGTTATATATATATATATATATAGTTGAAAGACAAAGAATGAGATATGGGAAGAAGAAAGAAAGAAGGATAGAGAGAATACAAGATAATGCTCTAGAAGTCTGTTTCTACACCTGCAGAAAGAGGGAAAGAGACAAAACATCTGCATACATAACAACAACAACGTCACTGTAAAATACACACCATAGGTTAATAGAAGATGTATGGAGCCGCTGCTTAGACTGCAATTACTATTATTTATTTGGAGCATTAGTGTCTCTGTGAGGTTTTGCTGAGTTCCAGTCGGACAGCTGAGCCGAGCGATCGGTTGTATTTACTGCAGCTGCTATTCCTGCATGTGCTCTTAATTACAGAGACACATGAACATAAAGAGAAGGGCGACTTAGCTCCAGAGCTGCTTTGGGGAGCGATTCATAATCATCATTTACTGCACACACATGACTATCACTATTAGCGAAAGCCTTTTCCACTGAGAACTGAAGAGGAAAGTAATAACTGCATGGAAGACTGTTGGACTGAAAAGAGCATGATTTTATGCTATTTATGTTAAGAAGACCTGCTTTTATTTTAAAGGAGGAATGTCACACAGAAAAAAAAACACACTTGCCATATTTCAGTTATTCAATCCAATCTGTTTTTTTTTTGCCAAAATTCCTCCCTCCTAGCAGTCTGGAATAATCAAATCCATCCACTGGTGCAGACACTTGGCAGACGCTTCACAGCAAAAGCAGACAAGATGCTACCATTTAAAGCATATATCATATCTGTAATATATATATATATATATATATATATATATATATATATATATATATATATATATATATATATATATATATCTATCTATCTATCTATCTATCTATCTATATATATATATATATATATATATATATATGTATGTATATAAAATGTGGTGCGTGTTGCGGACAGCCAAACAGCAGCTGGTGAGCAGCGGCTCAGCAGCAGCCGTTAAGGAGTAGCCAGATAACCTCAGGTTGTAAACAGCAACCGTTTGTTCTCCTGCAGCAGGGCAGCTTATCAACTGAGGGTCAACACGGCGTCTGTCCACGCGTCCCTGTGTCAGAACGTATCACTGTCAGGCATTGAGCATAGGGCTGATACAAAGAAAGGTTACTGTGTCATATAAAAAATAATTGTTGCTTTTTTCTTCTGTGCCATTTGATCCATGCAGGGCTAAATGGGAGAGGGAGACATTCAAATTAACATGTGGGACTGTGGGAGGAAGCGGGAGCACCCAGAGAAAATCCACCCATAAACAAGGAGAGAACGCAACATCTACGAGGAGAAGCAGCAGGTCTGACAAATGGACCACAGCTGCATTTGTTAGACCTAGGTGTTCTAGATCAAGGGAGTCGAACTCAATTTAATTTTGGGCCAAACCAAGATCATGAATGCTCTTAAAGGGCCGGTTGTACCAGAATCTATTGCTAAAACCCGTCAATGAACTGTTAAAATATAAATAAATTCATAAAATGAAATAATATTCAACATCTTTTCAGTCCCTCCAGGATTTCCCGACTGTTTCTGGGATTTTTAAAAATAATTTTGAAATATTCGCACTTACGTATGATGGGAAATGCGACCAAGTAAGGCTGAGACACATGTTTAGTAGAAGTAAGAAACACATCCACCTTCAGGTGATAGTAAACTGTCAAAAGGGGACAATATTTTTCACCATTGTTGCAAAAAATCGGAAATAAACTCACAGTTATGCATTAGTACAACAAATAAGTGCAGGGATTTGTTGACTTTGCGTGAATTTCTACGATAATTCGCAGGAAAGTGGAGGGACTGATTGATGTAATTTGGCAGTAACCTGATAAAAACTGCTTTGATTTGATTGATAAAATAGTATTTAAGCACACTGTTATCTTGACGTTTCTATTCATGCGTCCCTTTAAAGTTTGGAGGGCCACATAAAAAGCTGTGGCGGGCCAGATTTGGCCCTCAGGCCTTGATTTTGACACGTGTGCTCTAGATCATTAGGCATAATTTTATAACAGAGAAAGATAAAATGAGTAAATACCAAATTATGCATTCTCTTATTATGGGAAAAAAAGTGATCCAAAAACACTTAAGTAGCTCTATTTCAATTACAAATGTGCACAAAACTCTGTTGATATTCTATGAATGTTGAAAACACAATTTTGCAATTGCAGTGTTTAAAAAAAACACAAATGTAATTAAAATCTCACGTTATTAAAAATCATGGTGGTGACGTATGTAAACATAAGATATGTTCAGAATTCAGCCACAGCGCCTGCTCTCATCCAATCCAATCAGAGGAGACGTCAGCTCCAATTTTAGTTGTTGATTTTGCAGAAAAATTATAAAACTTTTTAGTAACCGTGTCAACTGTGCAATGCTGTGACAGTTGACAGGAGCCAGCTGTGTGCTGTCAAAGGAATCCAGTGCCTACAAATACAAATGCTGCTGTATGCAAACCAGAGAGATGCAAAAAAGTTTTTCCATTGCAATTTTAGAAAATACACAAATTTCAATATGGCTGAAAAAACACCTCATCCTAACAACAACTGTTTTTGAAAAAACGGGAGATTTTTCAAAATTGGCAAAATTGCGGTGTTTCCATTAACGATATTTATTTTATGGATTCTACTCTGTGCAATTTAACAATTATTGCTAAAGCAACTAATGCTAATGTAATTACTGTTACTTTACAAGTTGCTTACAACCCTTGGGGCAACTTATTGCCATCAAGTGATAGGGATAACTGGCAGTTGTGTATAATCAGCATAAGTATGGTAAAATATACTCCATAATATGAGATAGGAGGAAAAAACAAAAATAGATGGAGGGGTCCCACATGTGATTTGAGTTCACTTATTTATACATATTTATCCTGCCAAGTGGCATGAAGTAGTTCCAGACAGAGTCAAATAAGATCTGAACTTATTGAGCACAAACACTCCCACTAACTTTTTCCGTTATTGTAAGAACCAGACAGAAACTCCAAGTTGCAGAATACTACGCTGGAATCTGAAATATGGAAAAATGATGAAGTGAAAAGAGCTCTCGATTGGGAAAGCGTCAGCTATTTCCCAGTCAGTCGCACTTTCACTCTGATTTCTTTTCAGAAAGTTCAAAAGCCATTTCCAGTAGCAAAGAAACCCCGCTGCTGCACAGCCTAAGCCTTATCAAAACACGTCGTGAAACCAGCATGCTTTGTAGAGAAGCAAATCGCCATAAACGGTTTCACATTCTGCAGCAGCTTGCAGGTGGCATCCATTTGTGCAAGTATATAAAGTGTGCATGACAGAGCAAGCTCTCTCCTCAGAGAGCTGACCATGAAAACAACAATGCAGTTTTGTTCTACTTTTTTCCCCCACTTGGAAAGCTCCTGGAAACTGGCACAGGCTTCGGTACAGTGCAGCCTTTTCAAGGCGTATCAGCCCATAAATTCTCTATCGGATCGGATAGAGAATTCGGTCTAGGCTTTGACTGGGCCACTCCAGAACACCCATCTTGTTGTGTCGTCAAACCATCTTTGTCTACTGTTAGCTGTTTGCTTCAGGTTGTTCCCTTCTGACGGAAACTATTTGTCCTCCAGGAAATTCCTGCTTTGCTGCTTTTATTTGCCTTGAACACATGATGCTGCCACCACCATCTGATGCTGCTGCCCACCTTCACAGTGGGGATGGTGTGTATGTGGTGATGTGCAGTATTTGGTCTCAAATAGCATCTTTTCTGATTACCAAAAAGAACTTCCTTCCACTTGAACATGGAGTCTCTCACATGGTTTTTGGTAAACTGTAGGCGAGGGCTGGGAGTAGTTTTTTCAACCAATCGACTGAAATTCTGTTGAATTTAAGTCAGTTGTTTTATAGGGTGTGAATATACATTCAATCACTCATGTTTTATGTTAAGTATTTTTATCTATTAGTCAATATTTTGTGTATATCAGCTTCAACTTTGACTTCAAAGGGTTTTTTTTGGTAAAAAAATGTAATTATTGATCACAATTGATTTGTAAAAGCAAGAAAAGGGTAAAACATGGATGCGACTACACTGTTTTAACAGTTTATTTGACGGGGTGTGTACAAGTCTGATATTACAGTGTCATAAACACGACATCTGTCAAGAGGATGAAGGAGTTTTCATGAATGTTTACGACTGTTGTCATGAAGTGTCATTTGGTAAATGATTACATAAATGTGTCAACTTTGTATTATTTCGTAAATAATTACATTTTAAATTAGGAATGCATGATATTATCGGCCTGGTATCGGTATTGGCTGATATTAGTTGGAAAATGTTATAACAGATCTGTCAAAATAACTCACTGATATAAAAGTTGTTGTTTTCATATGACAAAGCAGAGACAACGATGCCTGCAGCACAATGTCAAATTTGCTCTGTTTGAGTGTTGTCATTGTCTTAGAGAGAGAAGATGTCATGAATAAATTTGACATTAAACATAATGCAAGTTGTCCTCCATCATTTTCTGCCTTCTGAATTTGGCAGCAGGTTAAACTGACAAAGATAATGCAGTATTTTAATTCCACAGTAGAGAAAGCCATATAGTTTCAGTAAGTAGGTATAGGAAAAAAAATATCGGTATTAATATCTGTTAATGGCCAAATAAGTTTTAGTACATCGGCATATTGGATATCGACCAAAAATCCAATATTGTGCATCCGTACTTCTAATGCCAAGTTGCATTAAAACTTGCATTAAAATTCCATTAAAATTGTTAACTTTGCATTAAAAGTGTCATTATTTACCAAATGACACTTCATGACAACAGTCATAAACATTCATTAAAAACTCCTTCATCCTTATGACAGCTGTTATGTCATGTTTATGATAGCGTCATGTCAGACTTCTGCACACCCCGTCAAGTAAAGTGTTACCTTTACTTTTTATAGGTACCATGACTAAGATATCTTCTGGTGTTTTTTCTAGCTATTCGTAACAGTAAACTTACCTTCCGCCATCTTGTTCGTTCAAGTCAGAATCACCGATGGCAAAGATAAGATCAAAGCTCCAGAGTTGCTATCTGTGCCGTCTCGGCTAGCGACTAGATAGCATCTGTGTTTGTGGTGCATTGTATGGAAGCCCAGCAGGGTGATAACAGCCCTACGTGTGTGTGTGAATACAGACAGAGAGAGGTGGGTGCACACCCCCTTCTATCGTCCCCCGTTTACCTGCAGTACTTGAGCACACAGTCATTGTGGAGGGATTACTTGTTCAGGGGAATCTGATCTGAGCTCAGAGCTTCCATTGCCAGCTCTTTTTGGTGTTAATTCTTCACACCTGTAGGAATTCAGGTGGGAAATTGAGATCGGTTTGCTGAAATGGTCATTTCGAGCAAACAACAGGAACGCTTTGTTTTGGTATTTAAACAGTTCTCCCTTATCTCTGCAGGTATGCAGCAAGATTTGGTCTGGAGACTTTCATTAAATCTGACCGTCCACAAGCCGAGCTTTCTGGGAAAAAGTCTGGATGTTTTCTAATCTCCAACAAACTCTTTGACACCAGTTTACTTCAATTGGTTTTGCATTGACACAGCCATCCAACATGATGAATTACAGATCTTGTTTTGGGAGTTAAGAAAAACAATTTGTTTCAGAAATTTTCAGAGATTAGTTTTGCAAGAAACAGCAGATAATCCTCATAGAGAAATAGATGAGACAGGAAAAAAAAAAGTTCAAACAGCAGCGCAGATGATGTCCAAATAATACAGAAGTATGTGTGTTAATTGTGGGTACAAAAATAAAGTAGTGTTGAAAGAATGTGACATGATTAAGAAGTTCATTTTGACAGCCTGTATGTGTATACATGTGTTTGGATCACTGCCTGAACCAGATGGTGTATGCTGTAATCTATATAACAGGAAAGGAGGCAGATTCTGTTTTCTTTCTTTGTTTTTGGAGGAGAACTCTGTCCTGACATCATGCGGCAACCCGACCCGCCTGAACTGTCAGGACAGAACAGGTATGCATGCGATGGTTCAGTGAGATGCAAATCATAACAAGTGTGAGTAAATCAGCCCTATCTGCATTTTTTCCCAGATTTTATTTTGTATGTGTGGACAGCAAATGAACGGCTGCTCCACTTTCTAATCTGGAATTTCAGTGTAAGACTGGAATTCCACCAGGAACACAGAAGGTCTAACTTTCTAGTACAAACAGAACACACAGCATATTATTATTCTGACATTGATATTCAAAGTAAAAAATAAAAATAAAAAACAGCATTTAGTTTAGGATTTCAGACTTTTTTTTTTAAATACCTACTATTTGTAAAAGAGGAAAACAACACGACTGTGGTAGAGTTATCCATACTGTCTGTTTTTCCATAATGTAAAGGCAGCTAAGGCTCAGGCAGACAGGTGCATCCTTTACTACCTGTTCCTGTTGTGACAAAGTTTAAAGCTAACGCTCATCTGCAGGATGAAGCAACCTCCTTCCATGTGTCCAATCTCTCTTAAGAAGTCCCAACGCTTGAGTGAAACAAGGAGGAGGAACACTTTTACTCCTGTCTTCCCTCTTCACAGCGACTGCAGCTCTGCTGGGATCATTTGCTGCTTTGCCAAAATTTGCGACAATGAGCTTTTTTCAAAGAGGGGCCACTTAAAACCTTACGACAAACTCGTCGGACCGCGGAGCGATCCGGGGTCAAGGTGAGGCCACTGCTCAGGGCAGCAGGAGGAGAGGAGAGAAAAAGAGAGGAGAGGAGATGAGATTGCTTTTGGTCCTTCATTTGGAGCACGGGGGCTGACAGATAAGCCTCGTTTCAGTGGAGAGCAGGATATCAGCATGTGATGAAATAGAAGTGTAGGAGACTGATTAGGAAATAGCTGGAAGGGGTGTGTGTGTGTGTGTGGGTGGTTGGGTGCTGGGGGTGTTTTGACTCATAAGCTCCACGGAGCAAAGCTCCTCCATATTTGACACTAAATAAGTGTATCATGAATGGCTTCAGGCGCTGCTGGCAAGGAGAGCGTTGAAGAAATCAAATCAGAGCGAAGCGCTCGGCTGCCTGGCATTCAGGGAGAACTGTCTCATTTGCAATGATGTCAAAACAGAGAAATGGCACCATGATCACCTAAACACTTTGTTTAATTGGGTGGAAAATGTCTTTTTGTTCCCCCATCCCCACCTGGTGACCACATCAAAAGATTAACCTGTATCAGCCTGCATCCTACTATTTTGACTCAACGTAAAATAATATAGACATATAAAAAAATATGTTCCTTTCAATATCCAGGTGTGCTACTTGTGACAGCTCCTTACATCACAAATCAACCCTGGTTAGCATCATTAGTCTCCTGTGGTTTATCTACATTTTTTTTTTTTAATGCATCATCTGTAAATAGTAAATTGATTTTATATATCACATTCACACACAGATCAGAGGACAGCTTGGGGTTAACTGTCTTGCCCAGCAGGAGGAAGAAGCCAGAATCGAACCGATGACCTTCCGACTACAAGATGACCGCTCTGCCACTGAGCCCAGCGTCAGCACAGTCCCAGTTGCATCGACTGGTTTTAGAATGAAAGCTCCTGTTCCAGTAGCTGCGTTTTCGTTAACCATAAAACTGAGCAAATTGAAATTTCTAAAACAAATTTGCTTAAAGGAAACACAGAAGTTTCAAAAAAACATTTGCACTAGTATGAGGTGGGTTTCTTTTTCAGAAGTATAGAAATAGATCTATTTCGCGAAATTGCAACGAGGGCACTATTTTCACATCACAGCAGTCACATGGTCAACAGTCGGATGTTACTACTGCTGAAGAAGACAAAGAAGATGACAGGAAGCGGTAACAGGACGATGGTTTGTCTTTATTTTTATTTTTTCTGATAATTTGGGCAAAATACTCAGTATCAAAAGCTGCTACTGAGCCTCATAGTAAAAATGACTAGCAAATAAGAAATAAATCTGTAATAAAGTTTGTAAATCTCTGAATGATGATGGCTTTATGTGGAACTGATCAGAATTAATGTTTTGGCCCCGGGGCCTCTACCTTCTTCAAGGTTCCTGGAACATCGAAACGCTGCCTTCAAACAAAGCCCCAAGGCTGTAACATTCAGTTATTGAGTTTTCTAGTTTCCTCAAACTAACAGCAAGCCCAACACATCATTTTATAAAAAAATAGTAAACTCTTCGAGTATTTCCTCTAAACTGAACTGTATTTATAAATCCTGTAGCAGTGGCCTTGCTTAGAGACAGTTTGCAGGCGCTGACAGTTTGCATGTTTGCTCCACTCTTTATCTAGAGAGCACAAGCAGATAAGTTGTGCATACAAAAGGCCCATGTAAAAGGATTTACGCACGCTTCCAGCTACACAAAAAAAAGAACAAAAACAATAAAAAACAAACTTCTTAGTCAATCATTAACTCAACAGATTCCAAGCTAAACAGTGCCGTTGAGCAAATGTGAAATCATGCAGAAAATCGCCAGGAAATGCCTGCAGTCATGAGCGGGCCCACAACAATGACAGCGCCACGGAGATGCTCCATCAGTGTTGAAATGCAGCTGTGGGACTCTGTCTCAGTGTGTTCTCTGGCACAGTCAGAGAATTGTGAAATCAGTTATTGGGGAAGGTGAGTGTGGAGTGGGATTCATGGTCCGTTCCGGCCGGCGCAGCTCAGAGTACAACATTCAGAGGCTGAACGGATATGGATCATGAGGCAGGTTTTTGTGTTTTACCTGTGATGTGGCAAACACCTGGGTGGATGCAGGGAACACTGGCCTCCACCTGCCTGATCGTCAGAGAAATGGAGGATTCATCAGAATGTCTGGAGGTGTTAGATTTAAAGAGCAGCTTCCAGAGAGTTTGGCATCGATTTTCACCAGTCATCAGCAAATCCTTCAGACTTTCAGTTTTCTCTGACACTGTTTTATGGCCAAATCATGAAGTCATGATTTGGATTTGGGGTTCACTGTTTTTTTTTTGGTTTTTTTTTTGTTTTTTTCTAGTGCTGGCTCAAGGTTGTCTGGGGCCTTAAGCAGATGTCGGATTTTGGGCCCCAGCTCCTGTTAGGAATTTCACCACCACTAATAGTGTATCAAGAGTTTGGTGGAATCTGGGAGAAGAGGCTAAGTGTGATTGGCTAAGCCTTAATGTAATCAGAATTATGTGATTAGATGCTGACATTTGTGAACAAACCGAACTCAAACACACACAAAAAAAATTTAATTTCAAGCATCAAGATGTAACTATTTTAACAGAACAATCAAACCATCATTCTTTTCACTCTTGCAACGTAAACTTGTCAATTTAAAAATGTTTATGCATCTCAGATGAAACCAAATGTATTCATTTGTATATCTATTCAATGTGCATAAATAGGCCTGGATATCCCACTTAACCAATTGATCTAAATTTCATCAACTGAAATTTCGATTTTCAGTTTGAATGAAGAGTTTGAATGTATCAAGGCAACACGGGAACAAGTATTTTAGAGTTGCTCTAAAAGGTGTTCACAAATCAGGGAACTTCAGGGTTTCCCAGGAGACTTGGTTTGATTTGGGACCAAAATTACAACATTTGTTCCATTATCAGCTGCTGTGGTTCTTTTTCACACTACACTGAGTCAAATGTACCAAACCTTTTGAGCAACCAGTTCCCCTCCTCGCCTGTGGTGTCGCCGCTCCAAGAATCACTGAAGGAAACGACACGAAGAAGACACTGAGCGCAACTTCCTTCATCACAAAATCTAAACAAAATCGGAGTGATGTCAGATTTTAGGGTTTGTAGGGTTTCTCTTTTGTCTACGGAAAAAGATCACAAGACATTTCTCCTGCTACAACTAGACACAAGCATCTTTTTTTCTTTTCTTTATTTTTTTTTTTGGTTGGATTTACCCAGAATGCTCTGCTAGTCCCCTTCCTATTCTTGTCACTTTCTCTGGTCTGCTTCATGCATGCATTCGAACCACACCAGAGTTCACTTCAACCGAACAGAGACCTGGGTGTGCAGTAGGAATGAAGTTAGGTTTTTTTGATCCACATCAGAGTTCGGCTACATGTTCACTCCTCCACAAACAAACTGGACTTTCTAGGACTAAACAGGGCAGGTGTGAATGTGACCTTACACAAATAATCCAGTTACGTTCTACAGCTGGGGGTCCGCTGTGCTGCAGAGATTACGTTCTTTTTGGTTTTCTCAATAATCCAGCAACTATACAAAAGTTTGAACAGTTTGAACCTCGAGTAAAAACAAAACGTTTAGTAATGAGTCATGGTTATACTACTGGATCTTTTTCTTGTTTCCATCTGACCTGTTGTTGCTCTACGCTGCTGCAGCTTGTTGCTGATGTGCATGGATGCATGCCAGAAGATCTGCGTTACCATCTGAAGATAGAACTTATCAACTTTTTTACGCACACAGACCAGGTGAATGAAAGGGACAGGAGTCGACAAGAACACACAGCTCTCCTCCTTTCATTCATCAATTTCCATTTTCCAGCCTGATTTCTGCACCCACCCTAGTGATAGCATGGACAGGCTGTGGCATGCAGGACATCTGCAGGAACAGGGAGCCGAGCCTTGCTCCATGCTAATTTGTTTGATTTCTGTCTTAATGCCTTCACCTTCATTGTGCTTCTTCCTATTGTAAAAGCGTAGAGCTATGTCTGTCAGTGGGCAGCTGCTACACATCAATCTGTTCTGGGAAGAAAAACAGTTAAATCTACGGCAGCTTGAGATACTAACAGCAGGTTTGCCTGGACGAATCCTGTGGCCCAAAGCGGTAAATGTTTATACGTTGCTCTAATGTACTCTAGCGACACTTTAGAAACAAAATGGAGGAGCTGACCAAACACAGCAAGAATCCCTAAGGAGACTGAGATAAACAGGAGAAACTAAATGAGGACATGTTTGTCTAATTAGTCTTCTCACAGAGGATTTACACAAAACTAAAAGTTAGGGTGAACTTTTTTATTTTACATTTTATGTTGGGCGAACAAAGCTAGCTAAGATAGTTAATACAGTTTATTAGTTCAATTCAAAATGAGAAATATTGGATGATTATGGTTTGAAGGTAAGAAAAACTCAAAATTTATTTTCGCA
>NW_015113201.1:475323-494021 GCF_001443285.1 Poecilia latipinna
AATGTCCTGCTGGCTCCACCAGAGTTCTCACAGCATCACAGAAAAAGTTGTGTTGAATCCATAACTCTTCTGTAAAATCTCAGATTACAATTTCCCAAAACTCTGCAAACGTATCCACTCCCAAATAGACAGAGCTTGTTGTTCCAACGCCTGAATAAGACGCCGATGTCTCTACTGAATTATAGCTGTTCACATCAGTTGCTGCCATGGTTTTTAATGGTCAAGCTTATCACATGATGTTAATTTAATTTCTTATTTAATTGAAACACTGCAATAACAAAACTGTGTGTGTGTGTGTTTTTTTTTTACATCAGCAGAATAGCAACAAACAAAACTTGCGATTGTTTGGGTTGCCATGTCACCTGCTGGTGTTGGTCTGCTAACGTTCATAATCATTGCTGCTTTCTGGCTGGAGATTTTAGAGCATTTGATGCTTCCTTCTGTGGACAAGCTCCATGGAGAAGCTGATTTAATTTTACAGCAGGACTTGGCACCGGCCCGCGCTGCCCAAGGTGCCAAGTGACCATGGTGTTCCTGTGCTTAATTGACCAGTTAATTGGTCTGACCTAAATCTAAGAGTTTTGTTAAGAGGAAGATAAAAGACAGCAAAGCGAACAACGCAGATGACCCGAAGGCCATTAATAAAGCAGTCTGAGCTTCCTAACCACAACAGAGAAGAACAGTCCGATCACCTCCTGCCACGCTGCATTGATCCAGTAATTTATGCAAGAGGAGTCCTGAATAAAGTACACATGCTGGATCTTCACAGTGGAAACATAATATTTCGTTCACTGACATTTCAGTCGAGATTATGATCTCTTTTTAAAGGGGCAGAATTATGTGTTTTCCAGGCACATAGCGCCTTTTTATAGCGCAATCAAGTAACTGTTATCTTCAGTTTTTATAAATACTTTGTATATATCAAATATGACATAAATGAAATTTGACTTTGTAATTTAAAGCCTTGAAATTGGGTTGCTGTCTCTTTAAGAACCCCAGCTCTTTCTGAAACTCCGCCTTCAGGAAGTGATCATAGCATGGATCCTCTATTGACCCTTTAACAATGTTTTTACCAGTGTTACACTGACAAGTAGCTCCTATAATGAGCTCAGCTGATGCGCAGTTCCTCCAGGTGTTTGCTAATTGCTTCCTGCTAGTCTGAAGGAGCTGAGAGGGGAAATGTTCTGTGAGGGGGAATCTTGAAAGCTGCAGCTCTGAGGAGGAGCTTCATCTTCGAAGGTGGTGTTAGGTCCACCCAGGCGTTTTGCACAGCTGAATGGTTGCCATAGCAATTAAAGGATTTCCCAAACACCCATGAAAGAATCAAGGCAACACTCCAGGTATGTTTTTGATGAAGGAATAACATTATAACAAGATGTAAGGCTCAAGAAAGTTAATTTGACCTAATACTGTCCCTGTAAAACATTTATGTGTTTGCATTTGCATTATATGGTGATTTTTTGAATAGAATGTTGATCAGGGATGTCAGAGACCAACACTCTGTATTTGGGATCCTGAAACGTTTGTGACTCTTTCCCATCAGTATCTGCTCTGCTCAGCTGGACTTGGTTGACTTTTTGACTTGGCGTTGGCTCCAAATTGGATCAAAATACATTCTGTACTTTCTTTTAATATGACTGCATTGCATTTAGATTAATCTTTATTTTGACTTTTGTTAGAAGAAATAGCTTTAAAAAGGTGCATCCAGAACATTATCAGAAACCATTCTGACAACTTATCTCTGATGGTATTGTACAGTACTGGCAGCTAATCTGCTGCTTTCTTAAAGCAGAAATAAAATCTAAAAATTCAGACTGACGTTTGGCTCTAAAGAGTGACACTTTTACAAGATGTACATGCATTTTCCTGCAGAACAATCATCTAGGCATCACAAAACATGCCTGAGTTTCGTCAGGTGTGCCTCATAGCATTTTAAAATTGTAAAAGTTGACAACCTAGGAAACGATTTTACTAGCAGAGCAGCCAGTAGCCTGACTAATGATCTGGCCCAATAGTTCAGGTGTTGCTGCAGTCTTCACCTGACCAGGGAGAGTTGGTAAAGTTGTGCCAGAAGCTCTTGGATCTCTTTATTTAACAAATTAGGAACACACCAAAAAAACTCTTGTACTCTTAATTTGGCTCCCCCCCCCCACCCCCCCACACGTTAAATATATAGCAGCAGTAGATAAAGGATCTAGATGATATTGATGCTACTCTGCACATCTGGTTCCCGTTCATGGACAACAAATACCTGCTTAGTGATGCCATCAGCAGGTTCCAGCATGCGGAGCGCGGAAAGCATGACATCTTGCAGCAGAGCCCACTGAATCAGCAGCGCCACGGAGAGTTGCTGCAGCATTGTGAGTCCGCTGTGGGGCCAGTCGCTGCAACCAGTCATTATGCCAGTGGAAAACTACAAGACTACCCTGGGAGATCGGGAGAAATCAAAGCAACGTGCTGATGGATGGGTTGATGCTGTCACATCGCAACGCATGTCCAGTCACAGATGAGGATGTTGGAGTGTCTTTAGCTGCAGGGTAATTTGTTTCTATACTATAAATACCAGCTTTGATACAGTGAAAACCTGAAATATACATGCAAGGAATAAAAACAATACACCTTTGTTTTTTTCTCATTGCCTGAAGTTAGATCAGACCCAACTTCTCTTGTTTGGTCAGTTAGAGTTACTGCAGCTGAGATTCATTTAATCTCAGCTTTCAAAATCTGTTTTCAAAATCTGAAGTTTTCATACATGTCTTTAGCATTTGGAGACATTGACCTTTGACCTGTATGACTTGAGTCACACAGTTGCTGGATCTCTGACCCATTCCTCCTGACAGAACTGGAGGAACTGAGTCAGGTTCAGACTTGAGATCAGGCCTTTGTGGTGACCACACCAAAGCATTGACTGTGTTGTCCTTGAGTCAGTTTGTGACCACTTTGACTGTGTCCGTAGGGTTATCGTCCATTTGGATCCTACTTGTTCCTAAACTTTTACTTCCTACCTGATATCTTTATCAGGCAGGAATATTTCCACATATTGTTTTTTCTTTGTGATGTGATTTACGTGACGAAGTGCACCAGTTCCTCCTGCAGCAAAGCAACTCCACAGCATGATCTTGCCTCCTCCATGCTTCACAGAAATTATGTTTGCACGAATTGCAATTATTATTATATACTGCCACTATCACCTTAAATTTACATTAGGCAACATCTACTAAAAGAAAATGTTTAATCTTTGTCAAACATTTTTCATAAAAAGCTGATTTTTTGCAATCCTAGTTGTATGAATATTCAATTAATTTGTATTTGTTCAATATTGATAAACTGGGTCTTTATGTCTTTTTTGTTGTCATTTTTTGGCTACATTTGGACAAGGCTAATTATTTAACCCTATTTACAAAACATTTTTACAAACACCCAGATACGGACAGCTATTGTAAAGTAGCTTAGTTGATAATGTTAAGGCACATTTTATAGTATTATTTGTTAACACTTAGCACTACATAAATACATAAATTCAGTTCATTCCCTAAGCATCATAATATGAGCTTAATCTGTAAAATGCCAAAACAAGAGGTTGCTTTGCATCAACAGAAAAATTCTAAAAGAGATAAATAAAAAAAAAAAAATACGTTGGGATATTTGCAATTACAGATGTCTAAACTCTCCATCATTAAATCACAGGCTCTTCTTGTATGATGATGTGTTGTGTGCAAATCCAATAAAGCAAACCTTACTGTATTTAGGGCCATATTATCTAACTGGCATAAATAAATTCTTGAAGCAACATAAACAGTTGCTTGTTTTGATTTAAAGCACAGACAAGACATAAAAATCAATGCATTTCTGCTTGCTTATATTTTTGCATGCCAGCATTTGAAACAGGTTCATTAAAACAAGCAGCCTAATTAAAACGACTGCCTGTCAAAAGCGTCTCCCAGCTGGAATGACATTATACGCTCGGGGTAATCAATCAGGCTGGGAATCCAATTTAAAAGCAATCAGCATTTGGCCGTTTTTCGACAGATCAATGGTAATCCGATGATAATTTTGACCCAGAATGTGGCCCTTCTTTATCTCCAGTGCTCCTACTCTCTGTGTGGACTTATAGAGAAGGGCATTAGGCTCCAAAGCCCTGCCACAGCTCCACACACTGCATTACCCGAGAAAATGGCTTTACACTTCTGTTTTGAAAGTGACGCCATCAGGCCCTGGCGACCTGGATCAATAAGTTTAAACCGAGTGTTTGATAGATATGCATTGTTTTTTTTTTTTTTGCTGCTATTTTGTGCGCTATATTCAAAAATTGACTGGAAAATATTTTATTCAGGCGTTGGAGCAATAAGCCCCGCCTATGTGGGAGCGGCTACATATGAGGCGTTTTGGGGAAATTCTAGTCGGTGATTTTATAGAAGATCCATGGATTCAACACTTTGAAAGGAAACAACTTTTTTCTGAACTCTGTGATGCTGTGAGAGCTCTGGTGGAGGCAACTGGACATTGTTTGAAAAAAAAACAAAAAAAACAAACCATTATCCTCCTACCACTTCCTGTCATATTCTTCATCGTTTTCGCCTGTAGTAACATCCGGCTGCTGATCACGTGATGCGAAAAAAGTGTTTCCATTGCAGTTTTGCAAAATACATCAATTTCCATACGGCTGAAAAACCACCTTATCTTAGCGTAAAAACGTTTAATAAAAAAAAGATTCATTTTCCAAAATTGGAGCGTTTTCATTAAGCAAAATTGTTTTGATAGTTTCATTTTCTTTGTTAATGGAAATGCAGCTCATCTGCTCTCCCAGTTTTTCTCTTTAATAACTGACTAACTTCCCTGTTCCTCAAGAAATTACATCTTGTATGTCGGTCAAACAGTTTAATTTAACTTTCATCTGACCAGAAGTCTCATAATGAACAGCTGACTTTTGAATGCAGTTGGTTCTTCTGGATTATATTTAGGAGCATTTTGACGATGGCACACATCAAAGTGAAATATTTGTTACTGGTTTCTCAATTGTTGACTATATGGTGTTTTCTGTGACTTTTTATTTTCATGTTTTCATGATATATAGCACTTTGAAGCGCCTTGTTGCTGAAATGTGCTATAGAAAAATTATTGATTTATGCTTCATGAATGTAACAGTATTACAGACTCTTCAGATGTTATTTATAAAAAAATAAAATAAAAAACTTCTTCCACTTTAAAACTTCTTTGTCTGTGCTTATCACTAAAAATACCAAACACATACAATGACATTTGTGATTGTGGTGAACTAAATTGGCCCAGGTAAGAATAATTTAAAAAGGCACAGTGAGGTGTTGTGAAGGTAAGTCGTCTTTTCTTCAATTTCTGGCTTTTCTCCATGGAGTTAGAGGTGACCCCGAGAGAAACTAGAAGAAAAGCAGATTTCCTCCATCAGAGAGAGACAGCTGAAGAGAGGGCCACTCATTATTACAACATTCATCATATCTTACGGCCCAAACTGGAGTTAAGAGCCACGTCTGAACTGACAACCACCACTTAAAAACTTCAAGCATGCTCTTACTCTGAGCATTTAACCCTATCCACATTCCAACTGGGAGTTTTCAATCAGAAACACACAGTTCGGTGGAAGAAACAACAAAAACACCAACCATCTGCGTGCTAAAGTATGAGCCCTCGAAATGTTTACAACTTTATGACCATGCTTATCTCTCTCAAACCTCACAATTACTTAGAGTCTACCTGCCATATGCCACTGGATGCGAGTCATAAATCCATGAGATGATGCCAAAATTAGATCATTCCACTGCAGGCGCTGATCATTGGGTGTTCAGTGGTCTTTAATGGCTAAAGCTAAGTTGTCATCTCTTTACTACACTTGTCCTTTCACTGAACACAGTGCTATACAATCAAGACTCACAGATAAAAGAATATTTGGAAAAGGAATTTATAAAGATAGGCCATTTTAGGAGCGCTTTACTTCCCATATCTGCACATTTGGAGTTTTAAACTAAAAAAATTAAAACAGTATAGCACTGTACCAGCTGTTATCAAACAGGAACGAATAAGTTAGGGATGGATGATATGGCTGAAAAACGTATCACGATTTAAGCATCTCATGTCAGTCCATATCGCTAATTATTATTAATTTGTTTTTTGATTTGTTTTAAATATCCAAAATACTGCCAGAGTAGTGACATGACCTTTTGTCCTTTTCTCCAGTTTTCTCTGGAGCATTTTCTCCTTTTATCGTGCATGGTTGAGATGACAGTGATAAATTCATTCTTTTCCCACAAAGCTAATCTCCATCAGGGGAGCCACCGCACAAGTGTCAGCGCTGTATAGAGACCAGCAGTCACACTCTGCATTATTACAACAGATTAGGCTGACTCTCAACATTATCAGCTCGGTGTTGCATACAAAAGAGTTCGAACACTGTTTCCTACTGAGCAGCTTCCTGTGCGAGTCAGTGCGTCACAGAGTAGGCGTACACAGTCGCAAACATAGACATCATATACGTATTTATGTCTATGGTCGTAAATACCGACCTTTTCACGAACGTGTCCAGTGAAGTACGACAGAGAGTGTTGAGGGCAACATAAAACTGCTGAGGCGCTAGTTGCTCAAAAGGTTGTTCCGATCAAGTCAAAAGGTAGCTAGTGAGTGAGTTAGCTGATACCACCGTCAGAGGTTGAGCAGCTACATCCCCCAGAATGCTGGGCATTTCTTGATCGGAGTTTAGTGAAATTATCAAAATTCCATCAGACTTATTATCTATTGATATTGGTCACGTGTTTATAACTATATATATCATTTTTATAGCCCAACTCTGAACAATATAAGCTCCACTTAATTCTATCTCTTTTTTAAAATTAAACCATTAAATCACACTCTATGTAACAACATATAGAGTACCAAGTATGTATACTCCATTGATACAGTCGTGAATAAATTAGCAGGAGTTGAATCACTCAGAAAAAAAAGTGTACCATAGCAACAATGGAAAAGGACAGCAGCCAAGAGGCTCATAGTGATTCTGGACATCAGCAGCTCAGGTGGGAGAATCTGAGAAATAATAACTATTAGCATGTGTTAACATGGCCCAGTCAAAGTCCCTGACATAAGTGATATTCAACAAATCTGACTGAGGTGGCACTATTTTGATAACAAGTACACTGTTATTAAAATAAAAAAGCTGAATACAAATGCACACCACACTTTTCAGATTTAAATTTTTAAAAAAAAAAAAAAAAAGTAAAAAAAAAAACTATACACTCCTTCATTTTTCTGCAATTGTGTCAAATTACACAATTGTTACTCTGCTTTGTGTTGGAGTATCTAAAAAAAAATCCCAATAAAACGCACTGAAGCTTGTGGTTTTGGCATGGAAAAAATGTGGAAAGTTCAAGCACTGCGATGTTAATGTACATGAAGCAGAATAAAGGATAGCGTCTCTGATAATTATACAGCACGAGACGCTCCTGAAAACTGCATGTCAACCCATAATCAAATGAGTCAGGAGGAAAGAATGTCCAATAATAAAATTGCAGACACTCGCTCTGAGAGATCAAATTCTCTTCCCTTTGTTTCTAAAATGAAATTAGTCAAAATCGAGAATAAAGTGGACAAGTACAGTTTGTGGCTTCCATTGGAAGTCATGCGGTATAAACGTGTTTCACCTCACAAGGAACTAACGGGGAAAAATATTCAAAGTTGTTTGAACTGCAGCAGGATGTTTTCTGCCTCGGCCGTGTGTGCACAGCAGCTTCAGAGAGTGATCAGCTTACAGGAAATAACCGTCTTTTGCACAAAAACAGAATGTCTTCGCTTTGTTAAAGGTGAACCAATTAAGACAGTGTTGTTTTTTCCACCTCTGGTAAAAGTCAGAAAAACATTTAGTCTTGCTGAAATTATGACCAGAAATTGAGCAACAACCACTGGCGTTTGATCAGAGCCGCCTGTCTCTTTCTGGTTTTTACACCGAGCATCGGTTCAGATAAAGACCCTCCAACAAGGTGTTTGTGATGCTGCGTTTATCCCACAGGTGCTGGCAACAGGTGAAGGCCGAAGGAGCGGAGATGCAGCCTCTCCAGCAGCGTGGCCGACTGCCACGGCGGCTCCAAGGGTGAGGGATCATCTTCCGCCCAGCTGCTGATGCCCAGTTATCCCAGAGCCATTCATCACGGCTCGCTGAAAGTCAGATATGCACTGTCGCCCACCACCCCACCCCTGAAGCCCCTAACATTCCAGAGTTCCCCCTTGCGGATCTGTGCTGCTGATAGCTGTCAGGACAGCAGTGATGCACCTACAAACCCACCACAGAGCATAAAGCTAATCTAGTTTGAATGGGAAAAGCTTAGCTTTTGCTTCTGTGAAACTAAACAAGACCACATTCTTAACCGCTTTACTTCAAAGGCAGTTCATGAGGTGTTATGCATCAAACAAAGCAAAGTGAAGTAAGTGTTTTTTTTCTATTAGTATGAGCATTATCCTAGTTTGTAAATCAATTAAGACGTAAGCTAACCTTTGAATTCTTTGAAGATGAGTTTAGTACAACAGATCTGGTTTTACAACAATGAAGATGCACATAATGCCTAAAAGGCAGTTTTGTGTCAGTATTCAGAACTGACTGTATGTTTTACTGCTGACACAGGTGTTAGCAGTGCTGCCTTCCATCAAGAAGGTGCTGGGATAAAACCCTGGCCACTAGCTTTCTTCATGGATTTCACCTTATTCCTAATTTACAACGTGGATTCTCTTAATGTACTCAAGCTTAATTCCAAAATCTGTCTTAATTTTGGTCTCTAACCTGATAGAATAAATGTGTGCATTCAACGTTTTGTTTTGATTCTCTCACTTTGTCCCGACCCTGTTACTATTACATTTCAAATATAAACCGGAGAGCAAACTCTAAGCAATGTCAGAGCAAATACAAACTACACCTGTTTTGGCCAACGACTGCTTTAGCCACACTTAAAATCTTCTTGAGAATTTTGATGTGGTCAATGTCAACGTTATCGCCACCTACTGGTGCCAGAGTAGATAGTGTCGAAATATAAAGATTCAGACCGTAGCTTTACAGAAGAGGTTAGCATCCTGCTTCAAAAACGTATTTGGAGAATATGTGAACACAGCGAAAAGACAAACAAAAAACAAACACACAAGGAACTGCAGCAGCCAATAAAATCTTTCTTTTCCAGTAAGTGTGATTACAAAGGGTGAACAGCACTAATTGTTATGGAAAGCTTCATTAGATCCAGAAAATAATGTGCCTGATACAGTTTTTCAAACCCTGCAGTTCTTCTGGTGGATGGTAATAGCATCTAGGTATACAGTAGAAAAAATTCACCTCCCTGGTTACAAACATTCAGAACAAATGTTTTGATGGGAGTTTTCCACATATGCGTGGAGGGGGTGGGGTGTTTACACATCTATCCACCATTAGTCTTGTATGTGCTTGCCCCGAGACAACCTATTGACTGAGTAAAGCGTGGAGGAGGCTGGGTTAATCCTGTGCCTCTCCAGTGATGTTCTACACTTCTGATTGATGCTGAGCTTAAGTAAAGATGAAGCAAAACCAGCAAACATATTGACAGCTTCCTTCTGCAGGGTGGCCGTCAGTTAAGTCTGTCATTATTTATCAGTCGATTGATGGACTGGAAGCAGAAGCAGGGCAGAGTGACGACTGTTTTCAAGCTGCAGACGGCGCCGATTGTACTTCCTAGAACCATAACTGAAAAGGTACTGAATTTCTGCTTCAGCTGTCAAACAGTCAACATATTTGTGAAGGACCAAATGGAACTGGATGAAAGCAACCAAATTTAGTGAGCAAACATATGAGGTGTCTTTCACTGGTATGTAAGGCATGTGAGAGCATTTTCTTCTTTTATGGTTTAAGGCTATCACTCTTCTGTTCTGTATCTGAGGCATATGATCAGCTGGAACCAGGACAGGTAACTGACTTCTTCTGTTTGATGAATATGTATACTTGGAACTATCGCCCTGGCACCTTGTCCGAAAACCGGAGGAGTGAGTTTAAAAATGGCAACAAGTTGTATGCTGTTCACCAAATATGGACAGAAACAGAAAACTCAGCTTAAGCATAAAGTTCAGCATGTTCACCTCACTGTCTTTCCCTCATGACCGCATATCATGAGAAAATGTTTTGCTAAAGTCCTGCAGCACGCACAATCAGCGTATTCACAAAGACTGAGTACAGAAGTGGTACTCGACACCCAGAGGTCTTCTGTGCATCTACTTGAGAAGCTGATGGGAAAGTATACCAGAGACCACTGTGGTTTTAGTTAAGAGTGGGTTATGCTCTGGTGCCTTGCTCAAAGGCACTCTGGCACAGACAGAGTGGATGTAGCGCCCGTGCAATTCTCAGACCACCCAGTTTCTGTCCGCTTCAGATAAACAGTCGAGGTTCTTAACCCTAGACAATAAAAACTGAACACAATAGATGACGGACAGATTAGAAAAACCTTAAACTCACTGTCTCTGGGAGAAATCTCTTTAAAGTGCCTTGAAGGGATAAGAAAAGAGATGTTGCAGAAGCTTAGTGGGAGATTTGGGAACTTAGATATTTTGGATCTGCCACACAAACTATTTGATCTAAGGTGATTTGTTTAAAAGTGACTCTACCTTCAGGTATTTTATGATAAAAAAAAAAAAACACTAAGAAAAACAACAGGTTTTACTTGGAAAAACCTGCACATGCTCAGTGAGATTTCAACAGCATCCCCCTCCCACCAGACACCAAACCCTCCCAGCTCTTACCATATTATAGCAGGACTTCCTCTCTGAGCCAGTGAAGTGGTACGGGTCAATGGTGTTGCACCTCTGCATGTACATCTTGAACATGTTGTTGATGTGCTTCAGAGACATGACGCAGACAGCCGAGTTGGGGGTCGGCTCCGGAGAGCCCGGCTGGCCCTGAGCGAAGGCGGCAAACAGCACATCTTCGTCCTCTTCCGCTTTCAGCTGCCTCTGCAGTTCTGCGTCGTCGCCCACCTTGGTGACGTGGGCGGCCTGAAGGATGTTGAACACCTTCACTTCTTCGGTGGCGCGTCTGCGTCTTTTGTTCGTGCTGATGCACTCCAGGGGCATTTCCACATAGCGCCGAATTACGAGGTCTGAGGAACACATGCGTACTATGCGGGTGTGGTAGGCCTGAGTGTCCTTGTTCACTTGCTGCACCGTAAGGAAGTAGGTGAAAGGTCCGCTGTGGAAGGAGTAAACGTATCGCAGGTAGTAGTTTCCCTGGAGAGAGGGGATCAAATCCATGTGTGACAGGCTGGAGAAAAAAGTGAAGCCGTTTTGGCTCGTCTTCATCTTCCGCTGTGAGATGGTGTGCAGACGCATGATACTGCCTGAAATGTTTCCTGCCTTAGGGATCTCAGAGTTCCCAACAAAAAAAGTGATGACATTGCTCTCCACATTGAGCACTTGAGAACCTGATGGGCTGACAACAACATCTGCATCGATGGGGTGGCCCTGGCCTGGCTGCACTTTGTCTGCAAAGCAGTAGACGTCCTCGTCAATAGCTTTTAGGCTATTGCCATCATCCAGGACATGACGGCGGCACACGCCGTTATCTGCCGAACCACAGCTGTACAATCCCTTGTCGTAAATGTTTTCCACCACCAGAGCGATATTGTGGTTGTCAACCCCACTGGCGCCGCCCGTTGTTGTCTGCGTCAGGCCGCAAGCCTGGTGGGCAAGCAGTGGCCCTGTGTGGTACTCCGACAGCTTTGTGAGGTTCGGGGCCAAGGCGTAGATTCTGTTCACAGCTCCAACGTAGATGATGCCGTCCAGGGTGACCATGTTTTGAATGGGGAAGTCTGCGGTGAAGGTTGGGAGCTCATAGGTCACAGAGAGATTTAGTTTGCTTGTCTCAGATGATTTATCACAGTAGTTCTGCATGCTGGGGCTCAAAGCCCACAGCAACATAGTGGCATGGAGCAACAGAAGATTCATCCTGTTCCAAAAATAAGACACGAGAAAGGAGTAAGTAAAACTTTTCACGCATAGCAAAGTCATTCATCATTGAAGTCTAAACCGTCTGGAGGGTGCAATTTGTGTAAAAGCTGAGACACTTGCTGATTAGGGACAAGAGTGGAGAAGAAGTGGAACAGTGAAAAATGCATCAGAGAGCAAAGCTAGGGTTTGCTCACATCCCCACAATCAGTGAATCTTATTCATGCGCTGCTGACTGAAGGTTTTATTTATAACAAAAATCTTTAACATCTGCCTTTATTTTGATGGCAATTTTGTCATGAGACAGCACTGACCACGGGTAAAGCAGCTGCAAAGAATGAGGCGAGCACCTCTGAGTTGCTCGGGCTCTATTCCCAAGTGACCACAGCACAAGCCAATGGAGTGAATCACCCTCACAGGAGCATACTCTGCACGGCGATCCAACTGCTGAGACTAAGTTTAGATGGTGAAAACCCCAAGGGAGTAGAGATAAACTCAATTAGAACAGAAGAGGCAGGAGGGAGATGGGACCGGAGGGACCGTCCTGCAAAATGACAAATAACCCCGCTGGCTAAACGGTAATCCACTGGGAGACGCTTTTAAGGGATAAAGAGCCAGGGGGAAGAAGAGAGAGGAGATTCAGCCAGGACAATTTGCAAAATGTACATTTGCATGTTACATCATTGGGAAGGAGATCTTAACACCATCCCCTGATGTAAACTAGACCAGAGCAATACGACCCACAAAAGTTGAATTTTTGTACTCCAGCTCATAGCAGTGCAAGTTTTAATTGGGATTTCCGGCACACTTCCTGCGCACAAAAAAATAATACTTGTTGGTTATTTATTCATTAACCCTGATCCTGGATTTATGCTGTTGGGACTGAGGCAGAGAAGCTTTGACCAAACACTGAATATGCTGATTAAGTGATAATCTGTTAGTCTATTAATCTGTTGATTAAGACACAGACTGACTTTTGAGAGTTCACCGCAACCCTTCCACAGGATGAAGCAACAGCAATAAGATGGTGAACTTTCCTACATAATAACACAAAAATTTTAGTTTATATTAGAAGAATAACTTTGTACACCAATACAAACTCTTTTTCTTTCATCTGCTTTATGTTCAACATTCACATTTTAACTGAAGAATTAGTTCACAAGTCTAAATAGGTAGTCAGTAGCTGATGTACTTAACATTAACAATGACTTGTACTGTTTCAATTCAGTTGTTTATTCAAATGAGGTTGAATAAAACTAAAAATAATACACTTCATCATAGATACTACTTGTTAAGATGGAAATTATGGTTCATTCTATTCCACCGTTAACATCAGACATTAATCGTTTTAATTCATGTTTTATATTGAAAACCTGATTAGATATGCTGGGTCAGACCCATAACCCATCTCTGCTGTGCTAAACTAACCCAGGCACTGGATTGGTCCACATTTAACCTGACCTGAACTAGAAAAATAATTCAAATATGGTTGTTTTAACCCACCAGTTTTTAAAGTGTAGCTTAGAGTTGTCTTATAGTTTCATGGATCCTTTTATTTAGTGGATAAAACAAGAAGAAAAACGTGCCCTGACAGCAACAACATCATGGCAGAAAATAAAGATTAAAATATGCATGGTTTTAAGAACATGTTTAAGGTTTATAACTGTACTATAGCGAGCATATTTTACATGAAGGGAAGGGTAAGGGGTCACTATTCGAGAATGATGAGTTTTGGGGTCACATTTATGAACACCTGCACAGAAAGAAAGAGAAAATAGCCTGAGCTTTTCCCCAAAGAACAGGAGAGGAAAACGGTAAAAATGTTTTGCAGAGTGAAAGGAAAATGACTCATACAGAA
The DNA here is from genome assembly GCF_001443285.1 of Poecilia latipinna. Taxonomy (NCBI): domain Eukaryota; kingdom Metazoa; phylum Chordata; class Actinopteri; order Cyprinodontiformes; family Poeciliidae; genus Poecilia; species Poecilia latipinna. Next base: position 489,146 of record NW_015113201.1, read on the forward strand.
AAGGCTCCGAAAAAACACTTATGGGCAGTTATTGATAGAGGTGGTGCTGTGAGCCAGAGAAAACATTTCAAAACACGTTGTCATGTTTAAATGAAGAGGAGGAGGAGAACATCCGGAGGTAAATGGTCATGCCTTTGCCTTTTTACTCATGAAAACAAAACAAAACAAAAAATCCTGCTAAGTTTAAGAAAAGATCAACAATGAAAAGACGGACTCACCTGTTAGGAGACAACAATTCCGTCCGTCCCTTTGATTCAAATCATAGTCCCGCTGGTCCCTCTTGAAAAATGAAATTCCGCGACTTGTTTCTTCACTCCGCAGAGATCGCAAGATGTAATTCTACTTGGCTAAAGCGGAGTTTTATACATATGTTTCTGTATAAAAATGAAAAGAAAAAAAAGGAAAAACTTCGGTCTCACTGATCTGCTCGTTTTCCAACAAGTGAAACACAGTCAGGCGATCTGCTGTTGTAACGCGTGAGAGTCAGCTCTGACCGACTGCATCCAGCAGAGAGTCGCTGCTCCGCTCACATCTCTGCCCCGCCGCTGGCCCCGCCCACACCTCGCTCTGGCTCCGCGCGAGCTCCGTGACGCGTCCAGGTGCTTCGAGCAGTTCTGACTCGGAGTCGTTGGTGAAAACGATTCGAAGAGACACGGCACTGCTGCCTTTTTTTGAATTCTACTTTTTAACCTTTCCTCCTATCATCCTGAAAAAAAGAAAAAAGAAAAAAAGTTTTTCCATTTACTACATAAAAGTTGACGACACTAAGATATGTGATATTTTCTGATAGATTTGCACAAAGATGTAAATAAGAATTTAACCCGTTTTGGTGTCTACTGCTTAGTTTCTTATCACACTAAAATGTTTCAACTCAAACAAATTTTAGTGCCAGACAAGATAACCATAAGAGCTAAAAACAAAAACAAAATTCTCAAATGATGATTTCTTTTAAAAAGGGATAAAATAGTTCAAACTAAACTGGGTCATCTGGGATAAAGTAACCAACCTCTTATTAAATCATGAATGAAATGGGATTTGGTTTCAATTTCACTCATACATCGTGTGATTACCTGATCTAAAAACTGACATTCAAGAACAGAGGAGAAACAAATGTTCTTAAAATATGTCATTCTGATGGTTGATAAAGTCATTTTGAGGCTTTGGGACTCAGCGAGAGCCATTATCCACAAACAGAAAATTTGAAGCAGTCCTTGTGTGTGACCAACCTATAAAATTAACCCAACACTGCCAGTCTCACTTCCCTCTGAGAAAGTCAGTGTTCGACAGCCTCAAGGTCCCCGCCAGCCATGAAGGGAACGCCATTTTAAAGCAAAAATTTAAGTTTGCTATGAACCAATGTTGATTTACAAAAAAAAAAAAGCTCTACTACATCACATGTCCTGTTAGTTTCACTGGATTTAAATGAAAGGGAAGCAAAAGCTGAGAGCTAACAGGGTCTTTGTTCTTCCACCTGACTCTCCTCCTGCACCCCTCTGAGTCAGACCTCTGGTCCTCATGTCGAAACGTCTCACTCTGCCAGAAATAATGGGCTTAGTTCTGTAGGGTAAACCAACTATGTATGAGCGTGTTTCAGCAGTGAATCACTGTGGGCAGTGAAGAAGAAAGAAAAATTCCTTTGTGCCACTTCCTGAACAAGAGAGGGCATTTGGTGAGAAGACTGGCAGGCCTGATAAGAGAGCCAGGATGCAGACTGAGTAAGACGACGCTGTTTGGGTTCACTCTTCAGAGTGATGACCAGCCACTGTGGGATCTCATCAGACAGATGATCAAGGAGTTCCACAGGATGGGTCACGTGACACATGGCTCTCACTCATTTGAAGTGTCATCACAGAGTATACCTTCCTGAATTTTAAATCTCCAATTATGTCCATATATCAGCCTGAATAACACAGTTGTGTTAATTTAAACTCATTAAGCCCATGAATGTTCCAATATGCCACATTTCTGATTTGTAATGACTTCGCTGACCTGTTGTCTTTCTACACTGGACTCATAATACCATAGATGGTACAAATTGAAGAACGTTTGAAAATGGTAATTGAGTGTGCATGTCACCATCTTTTAACTGCACTTACCAAGTAGTTTTTTTTGTCTAGTTTCCAGAGAAAATATATTGTTTTAAGTCAATAATTTCTTGATATTTATAAAATGCAAGTTTCACTGGCAGATTTTCTTTCACTGGCAATGTGAAAAATGTCTACCAGTGGAAGTAATGTTTTTGTTATATCAATATTAAGGAATTATTGACCTTAAACAAGCTCCAATATTTTTCTTAAGCATTACTTGTAAGTTAGTTTTGTCTTATTTCAAGTGTATATTTGCACTAGAAACTAGAAAAACAAAACTTGGTAATATTTTGTGTTTTTGTCATTTGTGTTCTGGTGTTTCTGTCTTGATTATTTTAGTATTACTAGCAGTAGTACAGAGTTTCCTGGTTTATTACAGAATTTGGATTCATTACTCTAGGGCCTGTGTCAGTTCATTTTAAGAATTATTTCTACTTTCTTTTGCATTAATTAGTTTCTCTGTATTCTCTTTTATTCAATATATTCCTCTGCATTCATTATTGTTACATTTGTTTGTCAGTTTCTCTATCTGTGTATTGGTTCAGATTTCTTCCATTTTTCCTCCGTTTCTCCCCTTCTAGTGTCTCTGCATTCGAATAATTGTACTCAACTGGTTTCCATTCCACAATCACATCTCCACAGTATTTATGCTGTTTGGTTTCTGCTGCATTGTTTCATTATACAGCTCCTATTGCCTCGGTTCCTTTGTGTCTCCTACAGTTCTGTAAATTTATTGTTTTACTTTTAAAATCCACAATGTGTCTGCCATTGTTCTGCTGCAGTTTGGGTCCTCTTCAAAACTGCACAGTTCAGCTTTGAATAAACAGGGAAATTTATCTGTCTACAAGATAACACAGATAAGCTTAAATATACACATACAGCCCCATTGATATTTCCTTCAAATGCTTTCTGAAGCCACCAAGAGAGCTTGATGTTGGCACATTTTTAACAAAGTAGCAGTCAGGCCCTTTGGAAGTTAATTCCTGGAGATTAAAGGGAACTTATTACAGTCATTCTGTTTTCTGTTTCATTTAGGATGACTGACCCGTTGAAATACCAAGTTTTTAAAGTCTAAAGTGTGATTCGGGTGAACTTTGAGAGTTTGGAGATTGATATTCATCACTATTCCTTCCAAAAGTACTAGCATGATTTGGTATTTTCTCACCTGATAGTCTTGTAGACTCGGTTTGATTTGGGGACCAAAAACTGCTTTGTTACATTTTCAGTTGTGGTTCACTTTCACACTACACTGTGTCACACAATCCAAACAAATTGAAAAACCTGTTCACCTCCTTGCCTGTGGTGGCGCTGCACCAAGAACTACTGAAGGAAACACTACAAAATCCTGACTGCAACTTCTTTCTTCACAAAATGTAAATGAAAGTAGAGTAGCGTCAGATTTTAGCAGTTGTATGATTTCTCTTTTGTCTCTGGTAAAAGACCACAAGCCATTTCTCCCTGCAGTGCTAGGCTTGTGCATTTATTTTGGGTTTGTTTACCCAGAATACCTTGCGCTGTAGTTCATTTCCTGCTTTTGGCGTGGTCTCCGGTCTGCTTGGATCAACATATATACCAGGCTTTTAGGTGGACCAGATTTCACTTTTTAGTCCTCAAAAGTCCAAGAGTTCGGTTGCACATTCACACCCCCGCAAAAAACAAACCAGAATTTGATTAAAGTGGACTAAACATTGCTGGTCTTAAAATCTGGATGGTCTTAAACATTCTGCTTCATGGCAGGCTTGAACCTTGCTGGTTCTTTCCTTGTTCCCCCCAATTTTTTTTTATTTGATGCAAACAGTATGGATTTCTTTTTTTCAATCTTTCAGCAACATACGTGCTGTAGAAGTACAGAGGAATTTGCTCCAAGTAAGTTCTGACACAACTTGTTTACTTAACTTGAGAATCTTATGAACCAAACTCCAAAGGCTACACTTCACCCTTCTTTGTCCCTGCAGATAATAGCAAAAACTAAATATGCGATGGTTCACAAGCAATAAGCATGTTTGGACTCAAATGAAATGACGAATCAAGCTGATTTACTGAGAGATGTGACCGTCATGCTGAAATTGTTCTTTTTTCTTCCTAATGATCTTGAAATTTCACAACCACACTCCCGTGCCCGCTGCAGTGTTGTTGCCTTTTTGGAGGAACTGTGTTTGCCATACCTCAGGGCATTTCCAGTGCATTTGCCAAAGGGGTGTGTTGAAGACAGGTTGTGTGCGTGTAGCATGTGTGTACACCCTATGGGTGTGTCTGTGTGGCTCCAGTGGTGGTGAACTGCACTTGGCTCAGGCTGCAGCAGCATGAGGAGGAGGAAGGAGGAAAACGTGGTAAACATACCATGAGGTTCAGTGGTGAACCTCGCACATGCTTGCTTTTGTTAAGTGCTTATCTGAAAGCGTGACATGTGCTCCAGGAATGATTTGCATCCAACAACCACAACACCTGCAGCAGAACAAGGAGGCAACAGTTTCTGGGTCTGTTTTCTTCCCATGCCTCAAACTTTACTCATCAGTCCTTAAATAACTGTTCAATTTAGCTTACACTGGTGATAAGCTACATGTAAAAGAACATCCTCATTATCATTTGCTCTAAAGAATAAAGGAAAATGTCCAAAATCTTAATAACAAATAAAAAACAGACTGAATGTTCAGTTGCAAAAATTCTCCTTAGTATATTAGGAGGAAAGTCCAAATATCAGCAAAGTATCTTTTCAAAATTTTGTCCTGGCAGTATTCTGGACACTAAATTGCGCCCCCTGCTGGTATGCGAGGTAAAGACATTGGCAG
>NW_015113201.1:498750-501227 GCF_001443285.1 Poecilia latipinna
AAAAAATCTGAAAAGCATCTGTTGGTGTTGTACCAGTCAGTACTAGTAAAGCACTGACTGAACATCAGTGATCTCTGATCCCTCAGACTGCATCGTGTTTAACATTTGCAAATGCTCAAATATTTACTCTATTAAAATGAAGCTTCATTAAGGAAGTTCTAGCTTTTCTGGAATCAGAGGGATCTGGGATTATCCAACACACAGTGTTTGCCAGACCAAAGAACATTCCGGATCCTTCCTAGAAGGAACGGGCAGAGTGTTTAATCTGGACTATCCAGACTTTTCTTCTGTAACACATCTAAAGGTCAGGCTCTGTGATGGTTCCACTGTTTTAGCCTGAAATGGAAGTGCGGCTCATGCTGTGTTGGATGGAGGATGATGAAGTCACCCATGGGAGGATGAAAAATGATGGTATGCTGTAGTTTGTTGGATTGCTTCTGTGGTTGGATGAAGTAAAGAAAATCAAATCAGCTCTAAGCTTCTTGGGTTAGAAAATGGTTCACTAAGAAAGTCATCACTGAGGAACATCAGGTTGACCCTGTTTTCAACCCTATGATCACATACAGTGAAACCATGTGGAATTATAATACAAGGTAAGGTAGGTAAGGTAATTTTAGTTTTATACCACATTTTCATCAACATGGCAGTTCAAAGAGCTTTACATGAATTAAAAAGAAATACAAACAAAACAAAACCAAAAGAAAGACAAAAAGATTAAAGTATAAAACTACATATTGGTTCTCCATGTTTAATAAGAATAAGTAGTCTATAATTTATGAACTAGTAGGGGTTTCTCTGGATTCTTGTTCTGATAAAACTAGATATTGGTTCACGATGTTTGGTAAGATTAGTAATCCTGGATTCAATATCTGGAGGTATGGCCAACACTGACCATTATAGGGAGACTATAATTCTAAAACAGTGCAGAAAATCTATCATTGTTCACAATTATTCCTTCTGTCCGCTGATTGGCCCAATAGGAAAATCTACTGGAGAGAACCCAAAGAAAGGGGAGAGAGCCCAGGTTAGGGTTGTAGCTGATATTACATCAACTTTTAGCTAGTTTATTTTCCCCACATACTTCTTAATGGTGGTCATATTCTTTGTTTACTGAGCTGAATGTTTTCCTCATCTCCTGGTCTCCGTTTGGCTTCATCAAACCACATATACCAGGGTATCTGCTTCCAAATTCTCATATTGAGAGTGATCAGTGCTCTCATCTTCCATTACCTGTTTTTTATTTAGCTACAAGTAATGTTGGAAAAGGAAATCAAAGATTGCAATCTGATTCATGTCAGGAAATGGTGAAGCCGGCAAACGGGGAGAGAAAACTGTCAATAGGTTGTGTGCTGCATCACTATCTGACAATCTGTCCTGGATGGAGAGGCAGCCTGGTTCACGCCAGGGACCACTAAAGATAATCAGCGGTGGTCGAAATATAATAAAGAAGAAATGGTGTAAGCTTAGGAGAAAACATGTATGGCTTCTTTAAGAAGTAAGACGAGATTAGTTCCCCCTTTCTCATCAATAGCCAGAGAACAAAAAAAAAAGCAAAAAAAAAAAGATGATTTTATAAAACTGGAGTTTGAGCTTGTAAGATACAGACGTTAACATTTTTTTCAAAACAAATGAAGACAAAATTACTGGTGGAGTTCCTTTTGATTCACCCTACGTAGTCATGTTGATAAGTGGAAGTTACCTTATTTTTTAAAAAAAAAAGTATTTCTGCAATAATTTTGATTGCAGAAATACTCTCTGGTGATTAGCCACTTAGAAACTGATGAATACGCCACACATAAGCACTAGCAATGCTAATGTATTGATGTGATAAATAACACTTCTGTGTAGAAGTTGAAAGAATTAGCGTTACCTATTTTCACTCAGACAAGGTTGACAAAAAAATAATTTTTATCAACTTACGATTAACTATTTTATCTTGGATACGTCACAATCATTTTATTCATTTTCTTTACAATGAAAACTAGAATTAAGCATAAGTTAAATCTAGTTTTCTTTAGCTTTTATATAAAAAAAAATACATATTTGTTTAAACTGTCACCATGTTGTGACAGCATGGTATGAAACAGATAATCTGTGAAAAAAATGAAGCTCCTCTGAATTCAACCAGTGCTCCCAGTGCTAACTAGAAACAACCAATCAGAGCCAGGAGGCGGGTTCTTGTGCTGTCAATCATGTTTACATACCTGCTGCTTAACCCCTCCCCGATAGCAGAGTCAGCCAGGAATGCTAAGGCTAGTTAGCATAGCCAGCACATTTAGCAGCGTGTACAGCACTAAGACCCTCCTCCTGGCTCTGATTGGTTGTTTTTGAATGAAAGTGGTGGAGGAGATCAATCTTTTCTCAGATCATCTGTCTCATGATGCTGCAACATGTAAAAAAAAAAAAAAAAAAAAAAAAAAAAAAAAATATATTTTTAAAAAAAGTCAAAAATTGAAGCTTTAAAAAAAACAAGCACG